>NW_019716261.1:0-101106 GCF_900074925.1 Ramularia collo-cygni
CTAACCCTAACCCTAACCCTAACCCTAACCCTAACCCTAATAACCCTAATAACCCTAATAACCCTAATAACCCTAATAACCCTAACCCTACGCTTAAACTCGAGGTACTTATAGTATCCGGATCTTCCTTATATAAGAGGCGCGTAGGTACGACTCCGCGATAGGGTATAGTAGTAGCTACGCCTACGTTAGCGCGGTTACGATTACGCTTTATTTATTAGACTTCTAACTAAAGTTAGCGAATCGTCTCTTACTACTATAGAGCCTACTTCTCGCCTTCGAGGCGCTAGATTATCTTATTAGCCGTCTCTTCCTTATCGCGTTCGTTTTCTCCGTAATCTATCGTATCTTCGTCTAGAGTAGGCTATATAGGCTCTACGGTAGCGACTTCTTCGATATCTTCGTAGTTAGGGAGTTCTTCGACGTATTCTTCTTCGTAGCGCTACTCGGGAGTAGTCGCTTCGCGGGCGGCGCGCCTAGGAGCTATTCCGTTAGGATCTAATAGATCGCTACCCTTAGAGAGGAAGAAGAATTAGAATTATAAGGGTAAAGATATAGTAATATATTAGACACCCGTAATTACTCGATTAGAGATAAGACTAATTCTTATAGGTTAAATATACGCTATACGTAGGAGTTATATATACGCTAAGCCTACGCTAAGTAGTTAGGTTATATTATACTCCCTTCTCTAAGGTTAGTTAATCTAGCTACCTCTATTAATCCTATTATTATAAGGGCTCTTATACGGCCCTTATAATAACGTAGAGGTATAAAAATTATATAGTTTAGKTATATAAGGTCTAACCCTAAACCCGGAACTATATACTAGACTTCTACGACGCTATTCCTAGCTTTAGTATAGGTACGTAGTAGTCTCGTAATTAGCGACGCCTTACTCGGAGTACGCTCGTATCTAGACTATAAAGTTAAGGAAGAGTAGCGTATACTATTTAGAGTAAGTAAGGAAGCTTATACTAGTCTCGTTCGCTCTAATAGGGTAGCTATAGTCGCGGCCGTTTACTACTACTTTACGTATACTATTAAGAAGCTAGAATAGAAGGCTTTTAGATACGATTATTCCTACTTCGGAGCCTATAGCGATATAGAAGTAGTCGAGAGAGGCTATCTATAGTAAGCGAAGCTAGTTATCGTAAAAGAGAGTACTTACCCTAAGGGAGATATAGTAGGATATTATCGACTATAATAAAGCTCTTAGTAGAAAAGATATCGATATTATAGATAGGGATCTTATTATTAAGAACTCTAAGGACGACGAACTTATAGTCGTAGAGAATAGTACCGGTATAAAGGTTTTTAAGGAGAAATTTATAATATAGCTAAACTATAACCCTTCGCCTAAGAAGGTTCGTAAATACTTCCTTAGCCTCGGTAGAAAGGAAGTAGACTAGGCTAATAAGGTTTAGCTATAATACGGTCGGTTCCCTACGAAGAACGTAGAGCGTATACTAGAGGGTTCGATTAAGAACTAGAAGGTAGTTACTAGATAATATCTATAGTTAGATATATAGAGTAGAGGAAGAATATTATAGGTAATACCGGCTCTATAAGGCGTTTTTAAAACTTTACGGTCCCTTATATAAGCGGACGGTCTATATAGCTAGCTTAGAGTACTCTTTTCGGATATTATTAAGCTATTATAGGCCCTTAGGGTAATAGCTATTAACGACTTAAAATTAATTTTACTTACTTACGAAGATTTACTTAACTACTTTTTCCTTATCTAGCGCTCCTTTATTTACTCGACTAACCTTAAACCGACGTTACTTACTAAATCCCTTCTAGAGTATAATATATAAGAGGATAGGCTATACGGATAAGGGCCTAACTAGATATAAAGGGATACCTACTTAGGCTTTAWAGAGTAGTTATCTATATAGGCTCTAGCTCCGATAGAACTAGGTACTACTACTCTACTAAGTCTAGTACGCTAGTAACGTACTTCTCGCGGATCTATAGTATAACCTTTACCTAGCGTACTAAGTCCGGAAAGTCGAGCGTTATATAGTAGTAACTACTATAAAAAGTATTAGACTTATAATAGAACTATAAGTAGGAATCGAAAACTTACTAGGCCTTATAATAGAAGTACTTAATCTTAGCGCTAATAGTTATAACCCCGTTATAAAGTAGCTCGGAAGCTAGAATAGGCGGTTAATAAGCGAGCCTTAGAATAACTATACGAGAACTTATAGTTATATATATATATAGTAGGTAGCGCTCGTAGATAGTAGTAACCGCGTCTTAGATATTAGTAGTAGTACGAGGAGGAGTATTAGGTACGATAGCCTAAGTACTAAAGTTCTTTAGTAGTATTATAGCGAGTAGCTTACTACTCGCGTAAGAGAGGTATAAGAGTATTAAGAAAGTCGTAGGAGGTAAGCTAGTAATATAATAAAGGTATACTAGAAGCTTATAGTAGTAGTACGAGTAGAATAAGGTAGTATCGCTTAAAGTAAGAGAAGAGCGTTAAACGTAAAGAAAAAAGTTTAAGATAACCTACGCGTATCTACTACTATAATAATTACGTTTACTCCTATTAATAAACTAGCTACGTAACTACCTACGCGATAAAAACTAATAGAAATTAAAGGAACTAGCTAGAAGTAAACGAATCTAATAGGTTAACCGAATACTCTAAGCTAAGTACGCGTAGGCTATACGTACTCGATCTAAGAATAGTCTAAGAATAGAAGTACTTATAGATACGGCGATATAATAAAGAGACGTACGTATATTATAGTTAGAAATTAAGAGGCTTATAAAAGCCGAGACGTCTCTCTTTAAGAAAAGGAATAATTATTAGGAATTACTAAGGCTTCGGCTATAGCTAGACGTAAAGTTAGACGACTACTAAGCGTACTAGCGAGCGCCGCGTATATAACGTATAATCGTCCCTTAAGAGGCGCTTAGGCGCCTCGCTATTAATAAGTAAGAATTAGTTTTATTACTAGTTAGACGACTAGTTAGCGTTCTATATACTACGATATCTTTTATATATCTTATAAGCTTATATTATAATATTCGATATCTATTTTAGACGTAGTTTCTTATTATAAATAGAAATAAATTTATATATTAAAAAGTAAGTTTACGAAGCTAGTATTACTAAAGGAGAGGAGGCTCTATATATAAGTTATAGTATAAAGGCTCTAAAACATATCTAAAGTAGTTAATCTAAAATATCTATAGTCGAAAATATAACGACGAAATACGACGACGAAAATACGACGACGAAAACACGACTACGACGATAACACGACTACGACGAAAATGTAACGAGGACGAAAATGCAACGAGGACAAAAATGCAACGAGGACGAAAATGCGACGATATGCGGCAAGGAGGTAACGACTCTACCTTATCTACCTAGTAGTCATTGACTCTAGATTTATTTGATTGTAATTTAGCGCTCCCTCCGCTTACTCCATGAGACATGAACATAGATCTTATACGATCATTTTCATCTCCTCCTACCAATGACGCCCTTGACAACTGCACTCCCTTTCCCACCGCCACCAGGCTTCTTGACCACGGCGCTCTTTCCTACCTTCACTTCCGGTCTGGTTCCGCTCTTGAAGAGCTCCCTCTCAGCTTCCGCCTCAGCCTGTGCTTTTGCATTCCTCCGATCAACATCAATAGCCTGTTCCAGCTCCAGCCGTCTCGAATACTCAACTTCCCTCTTCCCTCTGCTTGCGGAATATCCCTGCTCCTTGACAGAATAGAACACTCCTCCCATATCTGCCAGCCAGTGAGCGTCGACCGCGGTGGCGACACYCATGTATTCTTTGCTGGTGAGGATGAGTTCGTGGTAGACGACGTAGTCGGGAGGATCGCCGCTGTTGTACAAAGCCGAAGTGGGGTGGAGATTCATGAGAACAGACGTCCGGAGGTTGACGTACTCGCCCAGTCCCTTCCTCTTCGCAGCCTGGTGGTAGAAGCCAGAGCAGATACACTGCCGCACGATGTCCAGATCGTATCCGCATGAGACGATTTCCATCTTGGAACTACGCATGATGTCTGTGATTTGCTGTCGGATCTCTTGCGCTCTTCGGAGAGCTTTCGGGTGAAGGAAATGCTTGACACACCAGCCGTCTCTCGATCCGTTCGCGACCCATTGTTGGTAGACGGTGAGGAGAGTGAGATGATCGGAGTCGTGGACGAAAAACTTCTCCCTGGCGGCGTCGGCTTCTTCTAATCGCTCTTTCGGGCGGTAAAAGACAGAAGGAACGGRGAGCATGCTGACGATCGTGACCATCTCTTCCGCGCAAGAGTATGTTGTTGAAGAAGTGATGACCAACTTGGCGAGAGATGGATCCATCGGGAAAGAGGTCATGAGCTTCCCAAGTTCTGTAAGTTCGCCGAGATTAGTCAGGGCGCCCAGCGCCCAAAGATCGAAGAGAGATGTAGTGATAGTATCCTGGGGAGGCGGGTCCATGAAGTCAAAGTCCAGCAAGTCCCGAACTCCGAGTGACTTGAGCAAAAGAACAGTGTTGGCGAGATTCGTTCTTTGGATCTCCGGAATAGTGGCAATGTAGAACTCATCTCGGAACGCACGTTCGGTGTAAAGATGAAATGCCTTACCGGGACCTGTTCTTCCGGCGCGGCCGGCTCGTTGGGAGGCGTTCGCTTGCGAGATGGGTGTGATCTGGAGAGTGTCCATTCCCATACGTGGATTGTAGACTTTGAGCTTGCTGAAGCCACAATCCACAACATACATGATTCCGTCGACAGTGAGCGACGTCTCGGCGATGTTCGTTGCCACAATGACCTTTCTAACGCCCGGCGCCGCACGGTCGAAGATCTTGGCCTGCAGATCCGCTGGCATCTGGGAGTAGATTGGTAGAATGCTGAGCTTGGGAGGATCGTTCAGCTGAGCGAGTCGTTCTGCAATCAGTTCACAGGTGACTTCGATGTCTTCCTGCCCAGTCATGAAGACAAGAATATCTCCAGTCGGTTGGCTGACGTGGATTGCGAGAACTTGCCGCACCGCTGAATCAACATAATCTTCGCATGGCGATCGTGAGTATTGAATGTCGACGGGAAAAGTTCGGCCAGGAATGAAGAACTCGGGAGCACCGCCATAGAATCGAGCGAAGCGGTCGGAGTTCATCGTGGCGGAGGTGACGATGAGTTTGAGATCCCGTCGTCGTGTAAGGACTTTCTTGATCAGACCCATCAAGACATCAGTATTGAGAGCACGCTCGTGAGCTTCGTCCATGATGATGCAGCTGTATTGGTCCAGATCTGGATTGGTGAGGGATTCTCTCAGAAGTACACCATCCGTCATATACTTGATCTGAGTGTCCTTGCTAGTGCAATCTTCGAATCGAATAGCATAGCCGACAAGTCCCCCGAGCGGCACCTCCATTTCCTCGCTCACACGTTTTGCAACGGACATGGCTGCCACACGTCGGGGTTGTGTGCATCCAATCATCCCGTTCTTTGCGTATCCATCTTCGTGTAAGAATTGAGTAAGCTGTGTCGTCTTTCCCGATCCAGTCTGGCCAACGACGATGATGACTTGATTGTCCCTCACCACCCGCAACAGCTCCTCCCTCACGGCGAATGCAGGCAGGTATTCCCTCTGCTCGCGAAGCGATTTTGTCCTGGAGAAATCCGACTGCCCAGCATCTTGCTTCTTCATGTGCTGCGCAAACTTGCTGCTCACATTCTTCTCGCCATCCTGCTGTCCCGCAACGGCCGGCGCAGCAGAGTCCGCATCCTCTTCCTTGACACCCAGCACATTTCCCAGTGCCGTGTTGGCCACACTTGTCGCCTCCTGAGCCTGCTTCTGCCTCTCCTTTTGCTGTCGCTTCTCCTTGACTACCTTACTTCCCTTCCTTGA
Source organism: Ramularia collo-cygni (assembly GCF_900074925.1). Lineage (NCBI taxonomy): Eukaryota > Fungi > Ascomycota > Dothideomycetes > Mycosphaerellales > Mycosphaerellaceae > Ramularia > Ramularia collo-cygni. Next base: position 5,870 of record NW_019716261.1, read on the forward strand.
AAAGACGGCCATGTCACTTTGCGGATCCTTCACAGCACTGACGGGCYCCAACTGTTTGGTAAAGACCGTCTTGCCATCCAGAAAGGGCGGTTTCAGATCGTGCGTCAACAAATGCACCCTCGTCTCCTCGTTGTCGTCTTCCAGTCCGCCAGAGTACAGTGTGTCTCTCGTCTGCGCGACACTGCTGGCCACCATTCGGTTGGCCTCCCACGCATCATTATCCTTTTGTCGTTGGAGAAACTTGGCATTGACTTTGGTCCTCGCCGCCATCTTCTTCTCCAACAGATCCCTCTCTCTCTCCTGATCTGCCCATGTCGTTTCTTCGGTCCCACCAAACGGGTTGTGAGATTCATCGCCTAATACTGCTCCATCTTCGCCGTGCAAATACCAGTCGCGGTCMAAAGCTGCCGCATTGTCAGGATCAACTCCAGCGTCGTCATGTTGCCGCGCTGGGGTAGATCCGCCAAAGTCGCGAGCAGTGGAAGCGCGTGAGTGATCTCGAGGTCGGTAGCTCTCTTCGCGAATTCGGTCGTGTCGCTGGCGCAAAGGTTGTACTGAAAGCGGATGTTCGTTGTCGTCGCGGTCAATTCGGCGCCTTTTGGCACTGTGTTCGCCAGCCATTACAGGGAGTAGTCGAGAAGCTTCTACTCACTTTCAAGTCTTGTAGAGGTGGATGGATTGATTTCATACCATCGACTTACAGCCGGCCGTTGAATCTTTAAATGTTCGACCCCACTTTCGGGCCGTTGTTCCGGAAGCCGGAGGATCTATTTAAGGTACCTAAGGTAAGGTAAGACAATTGATCGCCTTTTCCGTGCTACCTACCACCTGGAACACAAACGTTCTTTCGAAGAGCGCTCAGTGTCATGCCCTCGTACTACCAGTCACCCCCGAACCGGTTCTACAACACACCCTCTCGACAGGACGTGGTGCCATCGGATAGGTTTCAACTTCTCGGAGAGCATCTCTGACGTCCCACTGCACAACAAACCCACGGGGTGGGTCCTCCTCTCTCAAAGTAGGTAGTTCACGAATAGCTGAACTTTCCAATCCCACTTCTCAATCCTCCAGCATCGGCTGCAGAATAGTAATCTCATCCATCGTCGCCCAACTCCTCAACTTCCTCTCCGAAACGTCCAACTCCGAACACCTTTGCCTCCGGAAAATGAAATCTGCCCGCTGGATCGTCGCTTTCCGTCTACACAAAGGGATCTTCACAGGTCTTTGCTGCTGAAGATCATCACCTCGGAAACAATTCAATCGGAGGTCGAATTCCGTCTTTCTACCCTTTTTCACCAGCAAAGGCCATCATCCGATACACGGACAGCATACGAATAAGAGACTCAAAAGGAGTGTGTTTTTCGTAGAATTGAAATCTCCGCTCGGGATGGGAAATCGGAGGGATCCTTGGGAGAAATGATAGCTTCCTATTGTGTACCCTTGCTCGTTTACTCGATCGTCACTATTGGAGAACCCTCGATTCCCACCTCCAGTTCTATACAACCCTTCTCCAGGCACAATGTCCCCGCTATGCACGAAGCATGATGGAGAAGGGGCCAAGAGCCCCCATTCGTCGTCCTTCCAATCTGGAGCAGGATGCACGGGATACGGTAGTCCTTCCGTTGGAGCAGTCCAGGCGAACAGCGACTCGTCGGTGGAGACTTTGAGGAGTTCGAGCTGGAGATCCATGAATGCATTCGCGCCTCTGCCGTAGCTAATTTCCATTCTGATACCGAGTATTCCGAGCATGCTATAGGCCATGTCTTCGATTCTACTGGTTTGACGACGAGATTGCCAGCTCAGTTTACTGGCCACGCTGGCTTTGCGGAAATCTTGCTGGCCGTTGAGGAAGTGGATGGGGATTCCTGTCACGTTCGAAAGGGTCTTGGCGAGGTTCGGACGGGTGCCGATGGAGTTCCAGTCTCTGTCGAAGAATGTCATCTTGGTGGGTGCCAGGAGCTCTTGGAGGGTCCAGCCTCGGGAGAACCATTCGGAGGCATGGCCAGGACGATCCAGAGACGTGAATAGTTGTGAACTCTCATCCTCTGATGATGCTTCTTTGTTGTCTACAAAGGAGACGTCCGATAGATACGTTATGCAGACTTCGGCTTTGCGATACCACTTGAACATGGAGTTGATGGAAGTACTCAATTCAGCAGGATTTGATCGGCTGATGCAGCAGGAATCTATCCAGATGAAAGAWATGCCCAAGTCCAAGGCTTTCTGGCAGGCTCYGTGAATTTTGGTAACTGAAGGGCTTGTGTGCTCCCTTTCAATCAGAGGCAGAGAGTCGATGCTGTCGAACGTTATTTCTTCAGGAGACCAGCGATGCGAGAGGATTGCATATCGAGGATCCGCGAGGAATTCTGGATCAGAGTCGAAGTGGAGTGCCAAGGTTTCGGTGTTGAGCAGGCGTTTGGTTGCCCCTAGGGGAAGCAACGTAGAAGGCATGATGGGACCCTAGACCGTGATTCGAAATGGCAAGGGTGGTTAATGTTTCATTGTAAAGTCGAAGCCTCGGCCTCAGCTAAGATTGAATAGTCCTACCTTTGTCAGCAATGCGGCTRAGTCTGCGAAGGATGCGATGACGCGGAACTGGACGAAGAGTCTCATTCGTTTACCCTTAAACAGAGTTTAAGGTAAAGTTAAATGTGTGTGTATTGTCCTTGGTCCGTTTAAGTAGCCAAGATCTACGAGGTCTTCCTTCCATTAGATAAACGCCGTCAAGTCTCCACTACCACACCTTTCCCTTCCATTTTCTCCCTCTTCAAATCCTTACATAACTCCACCACACCCTTCCGATGAAATGCACCAAGATCATCCACCTCCTCTCACATCTGCGGTATATCCTCATCCTCAATCTTCGGCTGCTGAAGATGTACATTAAGAAGTCCATCAAACATGTTCACATTGCTAGCAAAGATCTTCGTAACATGTCTCTTCTGTGAGGTCTTGAATTCCTTCCCGAGGWCGTAATGATTCTGGCATCAATGTTGTTGWCAGGCTGCACCGCAATTCTGCAGTCGGGAGGGACCTTCCACACATTCCAAAGTTCGCGAAAGTCCGACTCAATCTACAAAGTCCCCAAAGCTTGTGCCATTCCTCCGAATCACCGAGGGGGGCGTTCACTTGGCCCAGCCAGTATTCTTGATAGTAGCAGCCCAGACTATGACGATAGCAGATCCAACGATCATAACGATGACTACCAGCTTCCTGAGGGTTAACACTTCCGTCTCGAGCTTCTTAATGCGGTTTTGCAGGCCGCATTGTCGATACAAAAACTCGGTCATAGCTGTACGAAAGAAGCCACGGCTCCGGTTTGATCGATGTGATGTTTGCTGCACYGAAATATTCTAAGCTCAAAGGAACTCAATAAAATATTCTGGAGGAGACATCCCGAGAGGATCGGATGATGCTCTCTTTGTAAGATAGCTAGGAGATGGGAACACTCATTAAGCTTGTCTGTTCTCCATGGTCCTCAAGATCCTTTGCAACGATGAAGAAATAGCAGTAATCGCGAGATCAAGTGGAGATTCAAAATTGGCCCAAGTCTCCGATGCAAGGAAAACGACTCTTGAGGCCCGACAGCTCACGACAGTAGCTAAATCAATTCTCAATGATACCCCATCCGCATCACTTTCCTGGATAAATACAGTCGAAGTGTTCGCGGCGTTGTATAGAACATTCGCATGTAAGCAGGCTTTTTGACTTTCCTTCACCTCGGTCCTCGGAGCATCTCCGGCCCGTCTCCGTCAAACGACCCTTGGATAGCATCATCCAGGATCAGGACAAAGTGTCTAAACATTGAACGTCCTCGATTGCATTAATAATGGCAACCGGCCGCGGTGGACGACCCAATCGCACCAAACCATTGCCTGAACACGAAGGAAACACCTATCTACCCTTCGCCGATCTCATCAAACTAGAGAAGATCGAGAATAGGACATTCCGAAGCATCGCACCAGCTTACTCACCGGGAGGTACCATTGGCGCAGGACGTTCATATGGAGCACATGTATATATGCAAGCAGCATGGGCAGCATCTCAGACGGTAGCAACCGGCTTCTTGCTTCACAGCGTCTCTGGCAACTTTATCCTCGCCGGCGAGCTCAATGTTCCTTTTGTGTACAAGGTGCACATCATTCGGGATGGTAGATCGTACTGCACTCGGATCGTCAATGTCACACAGAGCCAAGGGAAGGGAATCATGTTCACCTGCATCTGTTCATTCAAGACGCCTGAGCACAAACAAGTTGATTCTCAGGAAGACGTCGATATCGCGAAGAAGTATGGCTCTGTGTTAGACGGCAAGAAGCCGTTGGACTTCCCGGAAGTCCCTGCCATGGATCTACCCTTTTACTGGAAACGGATGGCTGAGACTGGCATCAATGATCCTTTTCCTGGTCTCGAATGTCGGAAAGTCGACATGTCAGAATACAATAAAGACCGACATCCTCTTGATCGGAGGCAGTTGATCCTGTACCGTACGATTGGGGAAATGCCGAACGATCCAAACATGCACCTGTGCGCACACGTATACGCCTCAGATCGAAACAGTCTGTACATCGTTGCGAATCACTTTGAGCTTGGAGATTACTTCAGCAGCATGAGCAGTCTGGCACATACGATGATATTTCACAGTCCAGTGGAAGCTTATCGATTCGGGACGTCCGGAAAACGTGGTCTGTTACACGACGAGACTGGGCGTTGGTTCTGCCTGGAGATATCCGGGAGTCGAATGGGAGGCGGTCGAGCGGTTCACAATTGTCGAATATGGAACAGTGAAGACGAGCATGTCGTAACCACTATGCAAGATGGTTTGATAAGGTATGCTGTGAATCCGCAGACGCCGACCGATGACGAGTTGAAGGTACTAGAGTTCACGAAGAGGAGATGGAAAGGGTTGAAGAGGGAGGGGAAGCTGTGACGGGAAGGGAGTGTTTGTAACGATGCAGGAATCTTGGAATACTCGCAGGCTCGGCGGTCAAATTTTGCATCAAATTTTGAGCAGCCGTATAGCCTCCCGAGATCAAAGCGGCTTACCCCTTTCGTAATCTTGACCCTCGAGGATTGTGGTCGCTTTGCGAAACCAAGCAGGATGTTGGTAGTTCTTCGCAATGTCCCTTATAGGCGTTGACAAAAGCTGTTCTCTTGCGAGAGATGATATCAACCCCGTCTTTCGTGTCTCACACGCTTGGAGCCAGTGTACTTTGGAGAGAGCAAATTTGTTATTTCCACCTCAGCAGGTTCTTCCGGTGCGCTTCCGTGACCATCCATCGAAAATATTATCAATACTCCTGGCAGTGGAATGGCTGGATTTCGAGCTAGCGTCCTTGCCGTATCACTCTGCAATGAGAATAAGGAGAAAAGCTCTGGTGATCCCATCCGCCAGAATGCTCCGCTAGCATGTGAGTGAGCTGAGAAGTTCACTGCGATTCTTTGCTCTTTGTGGCTTTGTTGCACAACATACAGACTAGTGCTGACGAGGAATAGTAGTTGCAAGAAGCTAATCTTGGTAGATATTGGCGCCGAGAAGGATCACGACGCTCTGTGGCTTTGCTAACATTGCCTTCGAAGTCCTCCCTAGGTAGAGTTGTTCCTCAGAGCCGATTCAGATCTCTCGACTAGCAGGTCTATCGCTCAAATAATCGAGAGGGGATTTTAGCACCATGGTCCAGATGTGGGATTTCGTATGAACAGCTCTATCCTGCTCAAACTTGATTCGGCTCTCGTTTCGCGTTGCAATACGCCAGGCCTCACGGCTTTCCTTCATACTAACTCCGCGTGTGCACTACACTGAGCCAGTAGAATTTCTTTCATTGAAATCTTTTCGTCTCTCACAATGTGTATTCACATCTGTGCCTGGATGATGGTGCTTCAATGCCCAATGGGTCTCCCTCCGAAGCTACGAGACTTCGTGAGGTTCAACAAAGTCTATATTACAACTGCCAGAATGACTGTTCCATGAGTAATTGAAAACTGTTGCCCATCTCCATCGTCATCCGAAGCTCCTCATGGCTAGAGACAACCCTCTCACATTCCTTCTTCGTCTCCTAGTACTCCCCGTCCACTGGCAGTCCATCCTCGTCGATTTTGGCCCACTGGAAAAATATCATCTCCTGGTCAGCCTTGACAGAGTCGATCACATGTTTTGGCTCTTCCGTTTCTGCAGAWTCCTCGGCCGCTTCATTGGCGCTTCTCGCAACTATTTCAWCTACGCGCCATATTTCCTCCTTATGTTCTCCTTCAAGAATCTTGAGCGGCTTGAGTAACCAGCTAGACTTGGTCTTCGCGGTTATTGGAAAAAAAGAGAACATTCACTTCTGAGGATTCACTCACTTGATTTGTAATGCAGAAGCTTCTAGCAATCAGCTTAGTGGATATATATAGGTTGCAATTCAATCGTTGGGTAGGTAAGAAATCAAGTCATCAATTTCCAACAGCGACAAACTGTTTCCCGCGCGATGATAATATGCTTGGCATTCTATTCGGGGCGCTAGTACTGTTTGTAGCAGAGTACACTTCCAGGTTAGGTTAGTTCGATCATCGGATCTAACCAGCTTACTAACTTAAGCTTTCTTGTCTGTAGTCACCTCCTTTTTGATTGACCCGGTGCTAACGACAACCAGAGCTCGTGTATCCTATCGCATCCACGCTGGAAGCTGCCATCATCATCGGCATGCTCGAGCTCATCGACGGGTCAAAGCGACTGATTCTTAATCATCATCACCCYCATAATGGATCTTAGCATGCTTCTTCTTGGACTTGCGCACTTTGACATCTGGGAGCACGATGGTSAGCTCATGACAGCAATACGGAGGAAAGACAAGGTGAAAGTCAACGCACCTGTGAACTCTTCGATGATTGACAGCACGACAGCGGCAAGCATGAGTATTGCCAACCACTGGCCGAAACCCCATTCACCATCGCCACCATCTTCGCCATGGAACATGTCGCAGCCGCGAATCTTGGAGAAAAACTTGAGATAAATCGTCAAGCCAAGCATGATAGCAGTACACACAGTGCTGATCACGACCACCAGTCTAGCAATGGTCGGAGGTGAAGCCGCTGCAACATCTTTCCGTCCTGCCCTGCCTCGAACACTCATGACATCCCAAAGCGGGAGGCCTTCCAACAGCACAATCATTCCGCAGGAGAGGATTGACATGGCCATAACGAGCACTTCCTGCCAGGTGCTACTATCGAGAAGACTCGGGTGGAAGTATGTTATAGTAGCCAATACACTGGTCGTGATATTAGCCAGGAATCTCAGCGAGAACGACTTCTTCCCGATATTTCCGGATCCAAGCAGAAGGCCGAGCGGCGCCATATGACTATAACTTGCCAGCAGCGCCTGAGAAATGGCCAAAGCGGCATGCGGATCGTCCAACTCATCCGGCAGAAACTGGTTCCTGGCACTGATCACAAGCGCTAGAGCCGTGATCAATTGAGTGATACCCAGACTTCTCAAGGTATCTTCCAAAATGGTAACGACTTTGCCTTGTCTGCCGTGGTGGCTTAGTCTGATTCCTGACATCCAGCTTGATCTCCGGTTGTAGTGCGGATGAACGAGGACCATTAAGATGGATAATATGGTTGATATCATCGCGAGAATGATCGTGGCGTACACGACCTAAAACCTTGTCAGTCAACTGGAAATGTCCTCGCCTAGGTAATGGTACAAACCCCAGGTCCTGCGATATCACTTAGCGGGTTGCAAGACGTTGGGTTCGAAGAGGATGATCCATTGCTGTTCGAGTCGGACATAATGCAATGGTATGCTCGGAGGCTTTGCGGAGAAACAAGTCTACTATTTCCACGCTCTATTATGAGGACCATCACCGGCTTTTGAAATCAATGCCCTCAGCCACAAGTACTGGTACCACCACCGACCGTCGCGAAGGCCGCCAGCTCAATCTCACCGGTCTTAAGATGTGGTGCGAACCCTGCACTAGGGTGGCATGCATGGTGCATGGTCTAGAGATAGGCTGTGCAACAGTGGCCTCACACAAAAATGACTGGATTCGAAGACTGGCTACATATCAGAAACGTTAGGTCTCGCTTTATGCAGCTCCTCCAGGAAGCTTGGTCTCTTCGCAGATGATTTTTTGTTTTCTCAGGCCTAGCGAACGCTTCGGTTTGCTGTTCATAATCCTGCAGGATCGGCGAATTGTGGCGCTCGGCGCCTGCTGCCTTCTCTCAGTGTGGCCGCAGTACTATACTTAGCCGAGAGTCCACGGCGCCTATCTACGCCTCCGATGGTGGAAACAACGAACGGAAGACAAACAGCATGGAGCTACACCGGAGTGCCCTCTCGTCGTACTTGACTCATTTCAAATCTCCGTTTATATTCAACTTTTGGTTCGCACAAATCGCCGCCCTGTCGAATGGGTCAAAAAGATTCACGAGATCCCGTCCCTCTTTAAGTCAGACCAATTTCAGGGCTTTTCGCCGCGGCAACTACCTACCTGCTATACGTTCGCTAGCTTTCAGCCTCGTAACGCTTGATGCAGTCCTGAGCCAAATCCTACACGTGCGGCTGAGAGGATCTGCAGACGGMGGGCGGGGCATACCTAAGATCGTACTATACCACGCTCTCTCGCCCAGGCACAGCCGACCTACTTCCACAACGCCCAGCATGKCTTCAGAAGATGAGGTGTCGAAGCAAATTGCGGAAATGTCGCTCAATAGTCAGAGTAATAGCAGTCATTACCATGAAGTCAGCGCAAAAGGAGCATCCCGTCAGCACAATGGAGATGTTCATGGGAATGTCCTCGGCGACATACATAACAGTAAGCAATCTCTCATGACATCGGCGGTTGACTGATATATCCAGATCACATCGCACCCACACACAGGACTGCAGATCCTCGAATGGATTTGAACAAGGCTAATGAAAAGCTGCTTCTGGCAGCAGCGAATGGCCACATCGAGCGGGTGATGTATCTCATCCACGACTGCAATGCGGACAGAAATTACAGCGATGCAAATGGGCTCACGGCAGTCCACTGGGCGGCGCTGAGTGGCTACGAAGACGTTCTGGAAGGACTTGTCAGGGACGGTGCCGATGTCGATGAGCTGAGCGTAAAGTTTGGAACTCCTCTCTGCCTGGCTGCTCTGAAGGGCCACAAACACATAATACAGGTTCTACTCACACGCCGGGCTTCACCACTCATGGCGGAGAATAGACTCGGATCCGCGATACACTGTGCTGCATGGGGAGGAGATTCTAGCGTCCTCGAGCTCATTCTTGAGCACGCTCACAAGATGCCCGGCAACCGCCAGACATATTTTGATTTTGAACTCCCTGGTGGTAGAATGACAGATTTCGAGGCTGCAGAAGCTTTAGCCAAAGCCATTGCTGGCGAGCGAGTCCGCAGCAACGAGAGTCATGGCCAACAGTTAGGGCGCAAAGCTGTTCAGGATGTTAAACAGACCTCACATAGTTATTGCACTCCGCTTTCTGTCGCTGCATCCGGCGGAAAAGTAGACACGGTATCCTGGCTTCTCAGCAAAGGAGCTGACCCCAACGCAGCCTCAAGCGGGATCAGATCGTCAACGACCTCATCTCCTGGCCTCACGCCTTTATCAGCAGCCGCTCAGAGCGGGTCACCGGAAGTTGTTCAGCTGCTTGTCGATTATGGTGCCCGCTTGCAGTGGCCGGATGCCGATGGGGTAAWGGCTCTYAGAGCCTTGATGGACAGCCATTGCGCGTTCGCTTCRGCTTCGCCCGATCAGGACTTTGCCACTTGTGCACGTATCATCATTTCCTTAGGAGCAGATGCTAGTGCGCTCGACCAAGATGAGCGAAGAGCTTTGACTGGCTTGGTGCCTGATCATGATCTCGACACGAATGATAATTCATGGGAGCACGGCAACCATGCAACACAACAGTCAGGATATGATACCAATGACGAAAGCATTGAAGCTAGCCTGCATGCTGCTGCAAAGAAGGGACGTACAGAATTGGTCAGAGAGCTGATCCGACGTGGAGCTGATCTAAATACGTGCGATGAGGAGGGCCGCACGATTCTTATGCAAGCCATCGACAACGGTCATCTCAACACAGCCGAAGCGATTCTTGATGAAGCACTGGTATATGGTGGAGGTGATTTTGACATAGACGCTGGTGATTATCTCGGCGACACCGCCATATCCTTGGCCTGCGACGCAGGCAATGTTGATCTCGTGCGATTACTATTGAGCAGAGGTGCAAGTCCCAACATCGCCTTCCTGGCTACCGAGGGACCACTCTTTATTGCATGCAGATCTGGGGACGAGGAGATAGGTCGTGTCCTACTGGAATTTGGCGCTGATGTCAGCGAGAGGCTTGACGATGGCTTGCAGGATGGTAGAACTCCATTGCATGAGGCAGCCGAGTACGGGGAGGAGAAAATGGTCAAGTTACTGCTGGCGGCCGGTGCAAATTGTAACGCACTTGACAGTGATGGTCGTTCGCCACTCTCTTGTAAGTGCACAGACATGCTTTTGCGAATCATACTGACTGGTCTATCAGATGCGGTTGAGTATGGAATGAAGGACACCGTTGCTGCGCTGGTGTCTGCCGGGGCAGACCATTATGCTGCAGCAGAAGACCCTGTTACCATCAGCAGTTTCCAGCAACGCAACGCTTTGGGCTGGATTCAAGAACATGGTAACATTTCCAGCATAGCGAGTGCAGTGGCATTTGGTGAGCTCGAAATCCTCCAGCTGTTCCAGAAAGCTGGCTGCGATCTTCAGCACTATGCCCTTGGCATGCCCATGCTTCACCTGGCCATCATCTGCGGCAAATTCGAAATCGCTCGATATTTGATCAACCAGGGAGCTGATGTGCATACCCGAGGAGATCAAGGACTAAATGCCTATGATCTAATCAAAACTTCGAGTGAGAAAGACGCTGAACCCATCAAAGACCTTCTACTGGCGGAGATGGCAAAACGTCCGCAGCATGGCAATGGGGTCCCAGTCTATCACTCCCAGCACGACAGACAACAAGCTTGGTCAGGCGGGGGAGAAGCTGAGCCTGCTTTATTCCCAGAGAGACATGTGCTTGGCAAGGTCGTCGTACTCCAACCGTTCTCGCCCTGGAGCACCGAACAACTCGAACTCCAGACCGGCGACCACGTCTCTTTGACAGAAGAGCTCGCAAACGATTGGTGGAGAGGAATTTCCAATCGAACTGGCCTTGAGGGTATATTCCCAGAATCTCACGTCGACTATCTCGAAGCCGTCAGCGCACCTAATCCTGGGTCTAGATCACAAATACCACAACATGCGTACAGCGCTCCTTCGCCTAGCATAACCTACTACGAGGTTTCAAGCCCGAGGACCCCCATTGCACGGGCGATTGTGGTGTGCCCTTATATCAAGACATACCCATCGACTCTGGAGCTTTTCACAAATGATGCCATTGATATTGTTGAGTATGTCGATCACATCTGGTGGAAAGGTCGCTCAAGCAGATCGAATGAAGAGGGTATGTTTCCTTGTAGTCATGTGCAACTTGTTGATGCTGCAAATGTGAGCCAAGCAGCTGCTGCTTGTGAACATCATCGCTGGTGACACGCGTTTGGTATCAACTTGTGCTACCGTACGTTTGAGTCATCATCTGCTCGATCATGCCATGGTATTACTCAGATATTCCGTAGACTGTACAGACCGCGTCAATCTGCTCTCCTTTTCTCGCTCCATTACGTCACGGCAAGCTCTCCCGCTTTGGCCAACGCCATGTTGACCAGCTGCGTAAGATAAAAATCCGACATCCATCCATCGCTACTGACCTCCTCCTTGAGATTCTTAAGCCTTTCAACCACTTTCTCATGTTTTGATATCAGATCATGAAGTTCTTCTTGTCGAGCCTGAATGGAAGGTTCATCGCCTCTCTCCTGTATTGAAAGCTCTTCGATTTCCAGCACGGCCATGTGGTCCTTGTACAGTTTCAACGCCTTGATCAATCGTTCTTTCAAGACCTCGCGAGACTGCGACTTTACGGGCATGGCGAGTCAAGATTCTGTACAGTCTGATGGCCGACGTTTGATGTCTAAGGAGGCTTTGGGCGGTGATGATGTCCAGCGTTGAAAAGTATGTAGAGACTATATCCCATATAGGTCTGCTGTCGCACAATCAGACGAAGCAAACATCTACGGTAGTAATGGACAGAATCTACCGGACATTCTGAGAACTGACTTGTAACAAGACTACAGGGCGCGAGAAAGAGCTAAGAGAGATCCATCAGCACAGCTGTCAATCTGACATCTTCTCAACAAGATGATCCCTTCAAGAATGGCTCTTGGTAGCCGGCGAGTGACTCTACTAATGGGTGGTCTCCACTACCCTCAATAACGGATGCAGTATCAAGAGAATGGTCTTCATATCGACGAGATAGTACACCGAGACTGTCAATATCAAGAATTTACCTTGGAGATGACATGCTGAAGCGGGTGCTGCTACTGAGTAGATAGTCCACTTCATAATCTTCTCCCGTCCACTTTCCACATTCATCTTCGGCTTTTCTGAACCCGACTCCTCAATCCCATTCTACGATTCAGCTTTCTAGACACCTAGTTAGGAGTCCCCTCTGTCGGATGCAACCTCCCCTTTGGACTTCTCATACTCTGTCACAAAATGCCTGACCTCGGCCAGACCCGCCTCCTCCTCTGGCTGTTCCTGCAATAATTTTTCAATCTTCGCACACATCCGGTCGACGAGGTCGATCGCCTCATTTTTAGCGGCGATCTGAGCATTGTATTCTTCCCGCTTCGCCGCCAATGTAACAAGTTCGGCTTTCTTGCTCTCGACTCCTTCAGCATGAAGTCTCACCTGCCGGTCGTACTCGGCCACGTATTCCTTTTTCGCGGTGTACTCATCCAGCAAGGCCGCTTTCTTCTTCTCCTCAATCCGCACGACGGCTTGCTCCAGCTCGTTCAGCTTCTCATTTCGATGGATGGGAGCTTTGACGGGAGCTTTGACAGGAGTCTCGACGGCTYTCCACTGTWGGCGATTTGTTAAATGCGCCCTGTGTACACTATCTGGGACAACATGCCTTGCTCGCCCTTTTCGGAGCGGCTGGGGGTGCCATTTTAGTGGTAATGGTAGAGTTCAAGCACGATGTTTGTGTAGCTGGCTGAGTCGTAGGTGCCAAAGACGGGTATGCCGGCTCCAAAATTGATGTTGACGCTTGAGTCAAGCAGAGGATGCTTCGTCGATGATCTGCTGCTGTTGAGGTTCTGATGATGATGCTCAGTGGACGGAACACTTTCAATGTCAATGTTTGCTACAACTTTGGACCAGGCTCTTCTGGTCGTACCCAAGGGGTGAAGCCGCTCGATTTCTCGCATGTGCTTTCACCATTCATGTATGCATCTTGTTTGCATTGACGCTATGCTGACATCAAGATCACATGTTGATAATGAATGCTGCGGCATCACTACGAATTGTCGTGACTATCATGAGACATTTCTTGGCAACGGACGACTAGACTGAAGGTCGGCGCCCTATCGAACGAATTTCAGGACATTGTGGCCTGAGCTAGACAAGAAGGTGGGAAGGGTGGTCGCAATTGAAGGCAGATTGGAGTCTCCGCAGGACCTGAAACTCACAGATGACTAGATCTGCTGGTTCACGGCAGAGGAGTCGGCAGGCTTCATCTTCACCTTCCCTGGAACGCTTCTCCAGTGCTAACTTCCCATCTCTTTGGAGTTCGCCAGTGCACCGCTTCTACAAGTCCCTCCCTCATCTGCCTAATCGACATTGATTACTCAGGCTGTATCAACCCGCTTTTACCAATCTCTGGGCCTCCTCCACCTTCACGGTATTCCTCCGGCTGCTGGCGCCCGCGCCTTCCGAAATTCCAGAGGGATCCGATCTTACGTCGCTCCAGCGCTGGAGATGCGAAGCCATGCGGAGGAGATCTCGCCGCCTACCAGATTTCTTCGCTTTCTGACATGCTACTCCGCCAAAAAGAGGATCCTTGGCAGTGTCGGAGAAGGTCCGCGTCGAGGAAACGAGCATCTGATAGACATCGGAGAGTATTGCGAACCTTCTCTTCGGGAGGACGTCGCATGCGCAACATTCGGTGCCATTGTCCGAAAGATTGTGAGATCTCACGCTGTCACTAACAACCAAGGCCGTACATTTGGTTTCTGRCATCATTAGCATTACGATAAGTATTGAATAAGTTTCTTGCATCTATCCGACTCCCCATCCTATCTTCATTCCCTCAAAGGCTCCGCACTTTCTCTCCTCCCCTCCTCCGCCAAGTTTTCCCTGACCTTGTCCATATCCGCATGCTTTGCCGGATCAAAGACATAGATCGGGAACTCCAATCCAACAGTCCTCTTCACAATCGTCGGCAAACTCCTCCACAGCGCTGGGGGCATCGGAATGAGAATACTCGTCTCATGCAAGTACTTCTCATACGCATGCCAGCCGGTGCCCTTCTCGTAACGCTTCTTTGCACCAGGTCGTTCCTGGAGAGTAAGACCAGAGACGAACATCAACAGCGTGGTCAAGAAGATGAAGCCGACGCACGAGGCGAAAAGAGCGGCGTATGCTCCCGATCCAGAGGGCACGGTCTTGTAGCTTGCTGGTGTAACCGCCATGATGTAGATTGCTGGGAAACATCAGCAATGACTCGCCGAGAATGGTGGGAAGATTAAACTTACAAACTTGCACCATGATTTCACCAAAGTAATTGGGATGCCGACTCCACTTGAAGAATCCAACATCACATACCGCACCCGGCTGCTTTCCAGGACCCTGCTTGAAGCGATACTTTTGGACGTCACTCACAGCCTCCATCAAAAACGCAATCACAAAGATGATGATTGAAATGATATCGGTGGCCTTCCCAAAGTCTGGTTGACGGTACTGCAACACATTGGGCGAGTTCAAAAAAGTCACCGGCAGACTGACAGTCCAGCACCACAACATCTGGAAAACCCAGAACCCAAGGAAGGGGAAGAATTTATCACGCTTGTCGTCAAAGCGGTCATCGGAACCGGTCTTCAAGATCCGGAAGAGGAGGAAAGCCGAGAGACGTGCACCCCAGAGCATGATCATGATGCTGATGATGATGTTGCGCGCGTKAGTAGCACCGGACAAGGCGAGGGTCAATATCGCCAGCCAAACGAAGTTCGTGCCGCCTGGAAAGACGGACAGATTAGATGTGTGGGTGTTAACAGGACAGGGACGACAAAATCTCACCCATGAAATCAGTCAGTTTATCGAACTTCATAGTAAAAGCTATGGCAAATCCCACAAGCTGGTATCCAACGGTGAAGAGGAGCGTAATGGCCAGGTAGTAGTCGTCCAGAACGCGGACGGGATTGTACAGCGCCATCGCGGTCGTCGTTGTTTACACGCGTGAGGCGTGTTCCGTGCTGTGTAGTCCGGAAGGTATGGATAGAGGTTGCCAGAAGTCTTGCTGGATGGGATGATGGGAATGGTGGTAGTAGTCCTCCGCGTTGACCCTCCTCACATCTTCAGTGATGGCATGCATGATGATTACATGCAATGCTCCGGAGATTTCTATTGTCCCGTTGTTGCGTGACGTCGTTGATCTCTGGAAAGGCACGCGAGTCTCGATGTAGCTTAGCGCGGCACGTACTGCGCCTTGCTCGCGTTTCCCGTCCGATCCATCCTCCAGCGCATCAATCACCACCTCATCCCACGCCGCATCACTTCGCACTCGCACTCGCACTCGCACTCATCGCTCCATCCGTGGCAATTCCCGTCTCAGTCTTTGCCTCACTCTTACAGTAGCCGTCAACGATGCCAAGTGCTGCCGGTAAGAAGCGCCGCAACAAGGCCAAAGCGCAGCACAAGCAGAATGTCAAGCGAGCCACAAAGAAAGAGTCCCAATACGTCAAGACGCTACCAAAAGTATCAGAGGTAATCCAAGCCGCGAAAGGTCAGATTGTAGAGAATTTGAGGTAAGTACTGACTGCGCGCAAGAACGATCTCTTGGCTTTTCAATTTGCGCATTTCGGCGATGATTCCCGGCCACAGAAGTGGTTCGTAACACCTGAATCCGCCATCAACTTCGAGCCGGAATACGAGGATTCTTTGGGCTACTACGACGACGGTGTCAAGCGGACTCTCACCGACGAGCAAATTGAAGTCTTTCGCATGTCGGAGCTGTGGAATCTGGAGCGCGAGCAAAGGCGGTTGGCAGAGGAATTGGGGGAGGGTCCTGCAGAATCTCCTCCGGGCACGCGAGGAACCCCATACGACGCCCCATCACCTGTCTCGGAAGTCTCCAGCTTGGAGGATGAGCTGATCTCGGATGCCGTTCGGGACAAGATGCAACACCTTCAACCGCGGCCACCACCTCAAATCCAACCACAACCGACCCCAACACAACACACTCAACCAAAAGCATTCCGGAATCCCCAACGTGACCCTTCGCAGAGTAGTCGGATTGACACCGCCACATCCAACAACAGCAGTAAGCGACGCCGATCCAACGAGATTCCGTATGACGACAGACGCAAACGAAACTGGGAGTCTTATATTGAGGAGAATGATCCCGTTCAAGGCTCACTGACGCATCGACGGATGGCTCGGGAGCTGGACGAACTGAAGAATGAGACTTTTGAGCTGGACTACTGATTTCGAGATGCCGCGCATTCGGAGCGTTGCAGATGCAGAATATCAACACCCGTCCACGCCTCTTCGGACATCTTGCAGGTCTTTTCCACCGAACTGGTAAGACTGTGTCCCATCGATCAGGGCAAAGGCGGCACGAAGTATACCAGGGACGAAGTTTGGCATCCACATGTCATCAAGCAGATGTTATCTGCAGACCGAAACCGATCGCGTTCCAGCAACATATCGTTTTGAGATCGCTTCCGCGACCTGCAGATTTCACGACCAGGTCAGTAGCGAACAGTCAGCAGCACGATGGAGTGCTGAGAGACATCGTCTAGTAAGCATCTCTCCTTCATGAAATCCATTCCCTCTGCAAATGATGAGAAAATCCGTCATCCTTAGACGTAAAGCTATTCAAGATGACTGCACTCGGGTCTGGCTTTTTGGCACTTACCCAGGCGGCATTTGCTCTGGCTGCTGTCGACAGACTAATCTTCTCTCTGATCACGCACAGAAATCCTATCGTCGTCCCTCAAAAGCTCTTCTCAGGAGCCACATGCTGATGAGTATTGCAGGTTACCCAGAGAACCTGATGGAAGTTGGGCATTCTGTTCAGCAGATATTGGTCGATCTTTGAGACGAGCGCCAATATTCTCTCTGATGAAGACCGTCAAGCATCGCACTCACCGCTGCACGCACGTATGCAGATCCGCGCCCGTAGCGAGCACGTTGGGAAAGCTTGATAGAGCTCGGGATCCCTGCCAAGCTTTCCCCCAAAGGCAGTCAAATACAACCCCCGCGATGCCTCCCTGCATGTTCCAATGCTTTTTGGCGTGATTGGACAGACATGAAATAGAAACACGCAGGGTCTCCCTGTTGCAGCGAGCGGCGATCCCAGCACATGAACTCGGAATTTACGTGAAAGTGACAGTCCGCCGACATGGTGCAGCACGCGAAGGCTCTGCCGATTTCCTATGTAACTATCTGCTTATATTGCGGCTGTCTACCCTCGTCTATTTCGTTTAGTTCACTTTGCACACTTCGCTCCCCCCAGCGATGAAGTACTCGCCAAGCACTGCTGCCTTTCTTGGGGCGCTTCTCGCGGCGTCCACTGTTGACACTGCACCTGCACCAGCGACTGGTGTTGAAGCACGCGATGTTGACACCAGATTCCCATACGCCGGCCCTGTAGTGGCAGTAGGCGATTTTGTGGACAACACGATTAATGGCAATGGGAAAGGATTCTCCCGCCTTGTTGAACTCCCGGCGGTGAAGCCCGCAAATTCGAAGGCAAATAACAACATCAATGTCATATCTACTTCGTATGTCGTGAGTAACTTCTATGCATCCTGAAAGCTGCCTCGACTGACAAACGCAACACAGCCGCGTGGGATGAA
Organism: Ramularia collo-cygni; assembly: GCF_900074925.1. NCBI lineage: Eukaryota > Fungi > Ascomycota > Dothideomycetes > Mycosphaerellales > Mycosphaerellaceae > Ramularia > Ramularia collo-cygni. The sequence goes on from NW_019716261.1 coordinate 23,857, forward strand.
CGTTCACTTCCAGACACCCTTCGGTCTCGGCACAGCTCCTACAGTTCACTGGGGCCTTTCACCAAAAAATCTCTGCAACACCACAAGAGGTCAGACGCAGACGTAAGCAGTATATTGAACCTCATGCTTTGTCACGGCTAACACCAGCCAGCTACGACCGAACTCCACCATGCTCTGAGATCGCAGTCATCACTCAGTGCTCCCAATACTTTCACGATGTTCAACTTACCAACCTCAAGTCCTTCACCAAGTATTACTACAAGATTGAAGCGGCCAATGGAACTACTGCTTCTCAGATCCTAGAGTTCACGACAGCTCGTGCCGCCGGTGACGATGGGCCTTTCAATGTCGCTGTCTTGAATGACATGGGATATACCAATGCACAGGGCACACATGCACAACTCATCGCCGCGGCAGACAAAGATGTGGCCTTCGCGTGGCACGGCGGCGACATCAGCTACGCCGATAACTGGTACACTGGTTTTCTTCCGTGCGAGGRAGATCATGGATGCTACAACGGCACATCTTCTCGTTTCCCGCCTGGCGACTTACCCGCAGACTACTTCAAGCCTCTACCGAAGGGTGAGGTCGCCAACCGAGGCAGTCCTCGTGGTGGAGATATCAGCGTCATCTACGAAAGCAACTGGGATTTATGGCAACAGTGGATGAGTAAGGTCACACTCAAGATGCCATACATGACCCTGCCCGGGAACCACGAGGCTGCCTGCGCTGAATTTGACGGTCCTGGAAATATTCTGACCGCCTATCTGAATGAAGACAAGGCCAACTCTACTGCGCCCGACAAGACTCTTACATACTACACATGCCCTCCGTCCCAGAGGAATTTCACAGCCTACCAGCATCGTTTTCGAATGCCTGGCGCAGAGAGCGGCGGTGTTGGAAACATGTGGTACTCCTTCGACTACGGCATGGTGCATTTCATTTCCCTCGATGGCGAGACAGACTTTGCCTATTCTCCCGAAAAGCCCTTCCTCCGCGATTTGAAAGGCGACGAGACTCTTCCAATCAAGAATGAAACCTACATTACTGACAGCGGTCCCTTTGGCTACATCAAGAACAACGATTGGAAGAACAACCAAGCTTACGAGCAAATTCAATGGCTTTCCAAAGATCTGGCGTCGGTGAACCGTCAAAGGACGCCGTGGATCATCGCAATGAGCCATCGTCCAATGTACTCTTCTGAAGTCGTTGCCTACCAGAAGGACATTCGAGCGGCTTTTGAACCACTCCTTCTTCAGCACGGTGTAGATGCATACCTCTCAGGTCACATCCACTGGTATGAGAGAATGTACCCTCTAGGAAATGGCACGATCAACAAGGCGGCGATAGTCAACAACAACACGTACTTGACCGCTCCTGGAAAGTCGATTGCTCATATCGTCAATGGAATGGCAGGGAACATTGAGTCGCACGACACGTTGGAGGAGAGTAAAATGCTGGACATCACTGCTGTGTTGGATCAAATGCATTATGGCTTCAGCAAATTGAAGGTCGAGAGTGCGGAGAAGATTACCTTTGAATTCATTCGTGGGGATGGCGAGGGTGTGGGAGATCATTTGACTCTTGTCAAAGTGGGCAGTGCTACTGCGAGGCAGTATGGTGTATAGGATCAAGTTCTGGGCTGTCAATCATCGTTCGCTTGACGATCTTTCTCAGGCAAAGGGATCGCGATATTGCCGCATCCTCAACATGTGTTGCCGCTGATAGTGCCTGGCTCGCATACGCGTGAGGCGTGGACTGTGGCTGGCTTGCAGTACCGTGACAAGGACTACAAGGTATTCATGCATGAAGACATCCGGATGAACACCTTCTGAACAGGCTATAGAATGCCTGTTAGCTCGCCCAATCCAGCCTAGCTCATTGTGGGTGAAGCGCGTGGAACATGCTTCGTACCTCGGCCTCGGCAGCTCCGCTCTTACAGCGTACCGCATACAACCATCTCATCTCGCCGAAGACATGTAGTTCTTTCATTACACAGCCGTGAAGATGGCCGGTCCAATACGACAACCCATTGACTTGGATAGTCTCTCCAAATACATTGACAAGCACGTCCCCGACATCAAAACCCCTCTCGATGTCAAACAATTCGGCTATGGCCAGTCCAACCCAACATACCTCCTCACAGACTCGATCGGCAAGAAATATGTTATGCGAAAGAAGCCTCCGGGGAAGCTCCTCTCTAAGACTGCCCACCAGGTCGACCGAGAGTACCGCATTATAGACGCCATGCAATCGACCGATGTCCCAGTCCCGAAAGCCATGTGTCTGTGTGAAGATGATTCCATTGTTGGAACATCCTTCTACATCATGTCTTATCTGGACGGACGCATCTTTTCCGACCCCGCCATGCCGGATGTCAGCCCTGCGGACCGTACGGCAATGTGGAAGAGCGCGGTGGAAACACTGGCAAAGTACCACAGGACACCACCGAAGAGTGTAAACATGGAGAGCTTTGGAAGGCCGAACAACTTTTACAACCGCCAATTGAAGACTTTTGCGACGTTGAGTTTGGCACAGGCTGAGACGAAGGACATTGAGACTGGTGAGCCAGTGGGCAAGATCCCTTTCTACGACGACATGGTCAAGTTCTTTGGACAGAAAGAGACGCAGCCGCAAGATCGCGGTACATTCGTGCATGGAGACTACAAGATCGACAATGTGGTCTTCCACAAGACAGAACCATATGTGATTGGAGTTTTGGACTGGGAAATGGCCACAATCGGACATCCCTTGAGCGATGTGGTCAATCTCACAGCGCCATACGCACATGCAGCCGCGGCAGAGAACCAGCCTGGAGATGCAAAAGCCATGGCCGCTTACAGAGGAAGTGATGCTTTCTTGAAGGGAAGAACTCCTGGGCTACCCACCAGGGACCAGATTTTGGAGTGGTATCATGCGGTCGTGCCGTGGAAGTATGAGCCAAAGGAACTCACTTGGGGAGATGCTTTTGGTCTGTATCGCGGAGCGATCATTTGTCAAGGGATCGCGGCGAGATATGCGGTGAGACAAGCGAGTAGTGAGAAGGCGAAGGATTATGGTATTATGATGGGACCGTACGGGGAGGAGGCGTGGGAGAGTGTGAAGAGATATCGGCAACAGGTGGAGGAGGAGAAGAGTGGGAAGTCGAAGTTGTAGTGGTACACTGGCAACACGCCACCTATTTCAATCTCACGACAGCTACGCCAGTCTTTCCAACCGCGGGTTTGCACTTCGGGTGTCAATTCACCCACTCAGGGCCTATTTATCTGGTTCGGCAACGCCTCGTATCTTGACGCGGTGGTAGCTGCTGGCTCTGTGCACCGAGCCCCAGTGCGTTCCCGGTCGAGGAGAACCCTTCCCAGATTTTCCGTAGCTTTACTTTCTTCGTCAGATAGAAAATTCAAATTGTCAGTAATTGTGTCAAAGAAGGCTCTGGCTTTGTTTTTCTGGCCGCAGACCAGATCGAGACCAAGCAAACGGGGTCTGCCTCATGACGATGATGATGCCAAGGGTCAGGGTAGCGGCTCGGAGACCCCTGGACTCTCTCTGCTGGCAAGATGGTTTCCTTGCAACGCCTGCTTCCCGCATTCACTCAAACGCCAGATTCGAACAGTCGGATCTGTTGTTTATCCGTGAGGCTATGAGCGAGAAGCTCCGACCACGGGAGCACTCGACGGCCTCACCATGGTCCTGTTCCGTGRGATGGATCTCAATCAGCATCGCTTCTGCCGTGGAGATGAAAAGGTCTTTTGCCTGACTGAGCCTCTTAGAGAAGTCGATGAGCTTTGGTAGCAGCTTGAACATTCCCAGTCGGTGAATCCCGCACCAAATCAGGGCTATGGCTACATTCATGGCAAGGGGATAGCACGCCAACATCTTCACAGTCTTCTGTGTTGCTTCACCGAACTACTTCTATGTATGGATCGATCTAGCATGGCTGGGTGGTAGAGCAGTCGAACAGCAGATGGCATTTCAAGACCTTCAATATGCTCTGAACCGGCATTTCCATATGTCGCCAATGTCAGCCTCGTCGTCAAGATGATAGCTCCACGCTGCAAGCCATGGCCAAACTCTGCAAAATTGATTGCCAGATCGTCCCAGGTATTAGAGCCAGAAGAACGCTCTCAGCACGATGAGCGAGCAAGTCTGGCAGACCGGGAATCAGGTTGTCCTCCTGTACGAAAGTAAAGCCGTAACATAGACTGTATCATCGCACGGCCCGAATGACAAAGAGCAGGTGAAATTGAAGCTTGGCAGCTCTCCTCGTGCTTTAACGACACCACGCTCRCGAGTCGGTAGCTTTGACCGCCGAAAAGAGTGTCATTGTAGAGAGCCGAAGATCTTGTTAAAGGGTGTCTTTTCGGTCGTGTTGTCGTTGTGAAAAGGAAAGCGTCCTCAGGTCAGGCTGGAACAAATCACATGGGATCATGCCAAGCCCGAAATATACCTGAGATATGCCCCTTTTTGCGAGAAGATTAGGGTTAGGGTTTGTGTAGGACTTCTTCCAGGAAATACTGGTTTACTTGAGAATGCTATGCCTTCTACGGTGGAAAAATTCCTAATACGATTGTCCCATAAGATATGAAGCTCTCCACAAAGCCTGCGTCTTTCTTCGCTTGTGGCTATCTGTTCGCTAGCTTCGTCCCGACACGACACCGCTGCTAGTGCGAGAAGGGAGAGTCTCAAAGTTCACGTTCCTTGGTTCCTCTTCCCATTCCCATTCCCATTATCCAGGACCGATTTGTCTTGACTGTGGCAGTAAAGTCGCTGCGGAAGAAAGACGAGCAACATTGACAGAATCTATGCATTCAAACTGGCCGGTTCAAATGAAAAGCTTGTCCGACCGCAATCTGTCCATGTACAGCATCGTATCCTGCAAGCCGTGGGTGAATCTCCAAGTATCTCGGCGCACTTCCAACCATTCTCTATCGCCATCAATACATCGGCTTTGCACACATTTCCATGCTTCTTCGGCAATCCACACTCACTTCCCAATATTCTCCCCAAGAAAAGCACCAGCCGCACTCTTTCCCAGCTGCATCTCCACTTCCTTCGCTCCCTTCAGCAGCCTCATGGTCCGAAGTTGTGCCTCGACTCGGGCCATCTCCAACTTCTCTTCCTCCACTTCGCCGTCATTCTCTTCCCGCCGAGCAATCTCCACCGTGAGCTTTTCATGGTACTCTTCATGTGCGGCGATCTGGATGGCGAGCTTCGAGATCCCGATGCGCATGTCTTCGTGAATCCGTGGGTCGGTCATATTGAACGGCCTGTGATTGGTGACTATCAGCGAGGGGTCTATTGTGCTGTTGACATTGCTGCCGGGGAAAACCTGCCGTTTAGTCTTGAAGTGTGGTGCTCTTGTTGTGTGAGAAAGACAGTCATTGGTGTTGCGGTCTTCTCTGACAGGTCGGCTTTTGTTGTGACTCGGTGCCTGAATTATTTGTTGTTTGCCTGCACACATTCTGACGTGCTGCGTCCATCGTGGAAGATTGAGCTCAGTGTTTTCCATCGGTCTTCAGCCATGGCAAAGCTCCTTGATTGGATTGCTCATGTGAAATTGGAGCACTCAATGTCACCCGCTCTTCTAATGCTCTACTTTATGACGGACACTCTGACGAGACTCCTTGTCGCGGGCTCGGCGCATCCCCACTGGCCACACTACGGAAAAGAGGCGCCCAACAGAGAAATGCACGAGAGGCTGGAGGCACAAGACGATAGATGACCAAAACGATGAAGCTCATGATCGAACGGGAGAGATCTGAGTTGAACGCACTTTTCAGCCGAAGAAATGCTTCGGCCTTATCGCAAGAGAATGCATAATACTTGCTGCATTCAGGCAGTCCTGGACTGCTTGCTTTGCTCTTCCCAAATGATGAGCCTGATTATGAGCTCGCTTTAGGGGAATCAGGCAAGATCTTTGTTTAGTGATCATCGCTCGCAGAAGCACGCTGATGGGTCACGTACGCTTCCTGGCCTGTCGATCCCCAATAAGTCACAGTGATCGTTGTAGTGGACGAAGTAAACTGCCACATCTTCTCGTCTAGCATGCTGGTCGTGATCAGATTTCCGAGTTCTTCGACATGCTCAGAATTTGTTCCTTCACCCCAGGTCGTACGGAACGACTGTGGCTCCCATCTGCCACTATTGCGAATGACGAAGGTGACCTCCGGATCACGCTGATCGTAGACTCCCTCGTAGTATCCCTGACTGAAATTACAGACCTGCACCGGTCGTCAGTGGCAGTAACAACAGAAGAGAGGGAGAGGCTCCATGACTCACTGTGACAACGTTCTTCTTGCGAGTGATGCACATCTTATTGACGCAGCCCTCCGGTGCATCGTAGCGCAGCTCGAAACTCTCCTCAGTTAGGTCGAAGAAGCGACGGAACTGCTCTCTGTTCCAGTTATACAGGAACGTCGCTACGCCATCCGCGCAAGTAGGGCTGAAGTACCCTGGATCGTCGAGCTCATAGTGGTCGAGGTCGATGATGTGTGGGAAGCCTATCGGACGGTCCGCCGGCAGAGACGGGCAGTCGTCGCGGTAGTGAGCCTCGTCGTCGACGAAGTCACTCATGTTGTCGTTGATGGGGTGAAAGTGAGAGGAAACAATTGAAGGTTGGAGACTTGGCAACTTTTTTCGCCCAAGCAGTGTTTGTAGGACAAGCCGATTCTGCCCGACACAGAAGAGAGGAACGCGGCACGGTGCTTACTTAGTATGCCGCCATTCACTTCGGGGACTTCTCAAGTTATCTCYACTCACTGTCGCCTGACAGTACATCCTCACAAGCCTGGTTCATCGAATGATCTCGCCTCATCGCCCCGTCAGCTTGTCTCCTACTCCGCCACCCCCCCCGTTCCTACCGAATCACCCTGATTTTCGAAGTGGAGGGATCGCGGGTGATCCACAACTTGTAAAGTAACAGCATCTCAGTGAACGTCCGTCCAAGATCCAGAATTTGATCTCGTTCATAGCCTTCACTGCCCAACGAGTTCCACTCTGCCGGCTTCCAAGCGCCATCCTCTTGAACGATGAAAGCGACTAGAAAGTCACGTTTCGGAATACCGGGCCTCTCTTTCACGCGGTACCCAGCCTATAGAACGTCAGCCTTTGACATGGTCAATATTTGGGAGCTAATTGCGACATACCGAGACTTTCTTTCCAGCACGATGAATGACCATGTCGTTGACAACACCGTCCGGAGCACCCAGATAGATGTGGACGGTCTGCTCAGTGAGGTCGAAGAATCGGCGAAACTGTTCCTTGTCCCAGTTCCATAGGAACGTCGCCACGCCGTCCGCACATGTGAGCTTTTCAGGATCGGTTTCTATGTGCATGTAGCTGTTGATGTCGATGATGTGTGGAAAGCCATGCGGTCGGGTCGAGGGCAGGGATGGGCAGTCATCGGCGTACTGCAGCGGKTCAGGCTGGAAAGGGTCGACCCAAGTATCCATGGCGTATGTTGAAGTTTCTGCAAGGAGGGTGCAGGTTGATGGTCCGAAAGAAGAGACTAGAGGGGGTTTTGTTAGATGTGCGTGTGACACTTCGCCCAACTGAATTGTGCAGAAGTGAATCAAGAAATGAAGCTACATTGTTCCAGCTGCCGCCCATCAGCTTCACTCAAGCAATGTTTTTGCACGTGCAAGGGACATTCAACGTCCAGTGAAATGGAAAATGGCCGCCCTACCTGCAGCACCCAGAAAATGGTCGAAGAGACATTTCTTCCTTCGCAAGGCAACTTCTGCTTGTGCTTGCAACTATCTGTTCGTGGAAGTCGTCCTCATTTCACGAAATGAAGAGCCAAGAAGCTTCACATTCGCCGTTCCTCGATTGAGTGTCGTCTCACTCGGTGCAAAAGTCGGTTAGGTGATCATGAAATCATCACTGATATGCGAAAATGGACATACCATTCACTCCCCGACCCTACAAACCCTTCCAGATAACCGTATTTCCTACTTCGAATTCGTCCTCTTCCATCCTGCCGGCACTGGAGTTACCAACAAAAATTTTGTACTTCCCCTTCTCCGACACCCACGCATCTCTCCCCTCATGATAAAAACTGGTGATGTACTTTTTCGACAGCTTCACTTCAGCCTTTCTGGTCTCGCCAGCTGGAACTTGAACCTTGGCGAAACCCTTCAGCTCTTTCTTCGGACGAACAATGCTGGGCGCTACGGGCGAAACGTAGACCTGCACGACCTCTGCGCCAGCAACGCTCCCCGTGTTCGAGACATCGATTGAGACAACGACCTCATCATGATCATCAGAGGCTACAATCTTGAGGTCTTTGAGAGAAAAGGTGGTGTAGCTCAAGCCATGCCCAAAGGGGAAAAGAGGCTCCTTCCCAATCTTTTCATAGAAACGATAGCCAATGTAGACATCCTCTCCGTAGATAACTCTGTTGTCGTCACTGGTGTAGTTGAGGAACGCAGGATTATCTTCATTCCATTTTGGGAAGCTCAAGCTCAGCTTTCCAGAAGGGTTGACATCTCCGAAGATGACATCTGCGATCGCATTACCAGTTTCATTCCCACCATRCCAAGATTGCAAGATCGCCGGCGCCTGATCAACCCAGGGCATGGTGACAGGCGTTCCAGACTGATTGACAACCACAGTATTCGGGTTCGCAGCAAGAACAGCTGAGATCAACTCATCAGAGCCTGGTGGGAGATCCATGTGACTCCTGTCGTACCCTTCGGACTCCCAGTCTCCGTTAAGTCCAATCACAAGTACAACTTGGTCGACCTGCTTTGCAACATCAACTGCTTTCTTCAATTCAGACTCGTAGTCGGTTTTTCGGTAGCAACCAATTCTCAAGCCACCAGCTCCGAAAGAAGTTACGCCATCCCGTTTGAAGGTAATGGTTGGTAGGGTACCGAATTCGACGTGAACGACATATGTCTTGCCAGCCTCGAGCTGGATCGACCCGACTTCCTCCCTCGTCCCACTCCCAAAGAAGGAGTCGCCTGGTGTTTGTTTCGTCATGTTGTCGACAACCAGCTTGCCATCAACAAAGATCTTTGCTGTACCTGCGGCGGAGCAGCTGAATTCGTACTCGCAGCTCTCTTCTGGTGTGAACGTGGTGTCAATGTCTCCATAGAAAAGGTGACCCTTCACCTTCGGATGTTTGTAGTCGAACAGACTGACAGTCGTCTCCGTGATCGTCAACTCATCCACTGGGGTACGTTCGGCCTCCGAGGGGGGTTCCAAAAAGATCTTCATGGTCAGACCAGGCTCGCCAGAAGGTAACTTTGCTACGTTGGAGAGAAGTGGCAGACGTTTCCAGCCTGGGGCACCAAGCTCATAACGTACATCTTTCACCTTGGCTTGGACGCCTTGTAATGGAGTTACTGCGTAGTAAGGAAGAAGAGATGCAGAACCACCACCACAGTAGGCTGCAAATGCAGCGTTTGGACCGATCACGGCAGTCGACTTATCCTTCTTGAATGGCAATATGGAGCCTTCATTTTTCAATAGCACTTGGCTTCCAGCGCTGATCGATCTTAAAAGTGCTGCCGTCTCAGGAGAATCGATAGTCTTCTCCGCTGCGCGCTCCTCGATTTGCAGCGGAAGAAGTCTCTTAATAAGCTTCAACACTTCCCTGACTCGTGCGTCAAGATGATGCTTCAAGACTTTCCCACAGCTCATCGCCAGTCCTAGCTGCATGCCTCGGAGGTGCGACGGGCCAGGCATTTCCAGATCTAACCCAGCTTTGATTGCTTCCGTGGTTGAGTAGATGCCAAACCAATCTGACATGACAAGACCATCGAATCCCCATTCCTCTCGAAGAATGTGTTGAAGTAGCTTAGGATTCTCACTCGCATGAAGTCCATTTACCAGATTGTAGGAAGTCATCATCGCCATTGGCTTTGCGTCTCGCTGCGTGATCTGGAAAGGGAGAAGGTACACTTCTCGTAGTGCTCGTTCCGTCAGGATACTGTTGCTAGACATACGTTTGTCTTCCAGGTCATTGCATACGAAGTGTTTGGGTGTGGCGGCCACGCCGGTAGATTGAATACCATTCACAGAAGCGGCACATAGATTTCCGGCAAGCACAGGATCTTCAGAAAAGGACTCAAATCCTCTTCCACCTAACGGTGATCTCTGCATGTTGACAGTTGGCCCAAGTAGGACAGAGGCGCCCTTGGCAATAGCCTCCTTACCCATCAGCTCGCCACCCTTGCGGATGAGATCAACATCCCATGTCGCTCCTAGGGCAGTTCCTGGACCATGTCAGTCATGATTCATAAGCGGTTAGACGGCATATCTCACCACAAGGCAGACAGGCCGCCGGAACTCCTTTAAAGAACTTGGTTCCTCTCACGCCGTTTGGCCCATCTGAAGTTCGTATCGCGGGTATGCCCAGACGCGATACTCCAGCCAGATGCCAGAAATCAGTTCCAGATACTAGTGCAATCTTCTCTGAGACTGTGAGCCGGGAAAGGACGTCTTCCACGTCAAAGTCCTTGTGCTTCACGGCCATGATTGTGGGGTGGTAAGTAGAAAGAAGGGGAAAGGGTGGTCAAAGAGTTGACGAGGACAGTGATACCTACACTATCAAGGCAGTTCAGGCTAAGGTGAAGGTGTGCAGTCCATATAAAGGCGGCAGGCTAAACCAATCTTATGCGTAGCTTGGTACGGAGGGAGCTCTCCGTGACAGCTAGATGATAGCAGGTGTGGGGATGTCATGCCATCGGAGAAGAGGCCCGAGGAGCCGGAATGGTTGAGAGGATGGGCATGCCAAGACCGCGCTAGTTCCAGCTCGTACGAAACGAGGCGCGTCTTGTTGTGAACCTTCGCAGCATCAACGACATCACTCGATGGTACATCCAGCTCTTCGATGACCCAACGGCCTACTCATCGTCGGGCGGTTAGTTTGAGAATGGGGTCAACACTCGTCGATGCCATCTGCCTGGCACGACATGCGGTCTTGCGGTATGGGACGTCGCAGGCAGATGCTCAGTGGAATGCCAATTTTCACACAATACCCTCCTTGATGACAATGATCAAACTACAGTTGGATGACCAGAGAAGCATGTTGGCTTTTTTAGGACCTTTGTGCAGTGTGCATACGCTCGGCGATGCGAAGAGTTTACACTCGCATGTCCCACACGGCTGAAACGGCGCGTACCAACGTGAGTGTAGCRTAACAAGTGAGTGTAGCGTAACAACCTCCGATGCAAAAAGGCGCTGTAAGTTGGACGGAACGCTGCCACCTCCACCAGTCGTTGAGTCCATCTTGCCTCGCTCGCTAAAGAGTTAAAAATAGTGATGTTGGACGCCACATCTTCGTTGCAGGCGCAGCCTTACAACGCAAATCTGATGTTACAAGACGTGGTTTATTTCTCTCGAGAGGAAAAGTATGGCAGGTCATAGATACGAAGGAATTATCGCTGGAGGATATGCTCGAGTTCAGAACGGTGATATCCATGGAGACCAAATCAATAACGGCAAGTGGCCATCATGCACACACTCCCGGCAGTGCTCACACTAAAACAGACATACAATATAACACCTACTACCTGCACACGCGACGCTCATTAGAGATTGGGAAGGACGAGCGCATCGGTGCGACAGCTTGCATTGCAGGCCTGCGGAGAATTGCCGAGACTCTAGAGGGGTGCCTCTCAGAATACCTACTAGTCCACCATGAGATCCTTGAACTTGCGACGATGCTACACCAAGGTGCTCAATCTAGTGTCGCGTTTCTTGGGGAGCTGCACCGACAGCTTACCAACAACACATTCTCGGTGGATCGCGCCGCGTTAATCTCTGTTAGCTCTTTGGTCACATCCTTCACGAATGCAGTTCTCCTATTCGATGAGTTGCATCATGCAATCGTTCCTATATTCAAACTCCAAGAGAATCGGCCAGGACCCTCAGACGTAAAAGTTGAAGATGTCACCCATCTTACCAACCTTCTCGGGAGACTTACCTGGCAGAATACCTGCTGGAATATGCAACTGGACATTCTCACCCAGTGTGTCATGAATGCGTTGATATGAGCACCTATAAGCTGACATCTCAAGCAGGACTCGTACCACAAATGTACAGCAATCGTCGGTGAAACTGACCAACCACATTGCTGCACGGCTGTCCTCTGACGGTGACTTGGAAGCTAGACTTGACTCTGTGGAGCAACACCTCCGTGAGCTGTCTGAGCGCCTCAAAAACGACCCTGGCCCCGAATATTCTCTCACCTCCCTCTACGATGCACAACCCAGCCGCGACATGGGAGAGGGATATCTCCCGCTATCAGAGCATCGCTTGAGTTTGCATGATTCTGATTTCGAAGAAGTTCTGAACCAGGCATGGGTATATCAGCGTAATCAACATCGCTCGGAGCTCATGTCCTTCAGATCTTCATTCTCGAGACATAGTGCATGGTCGGAGCTGTCAAAACTCTCTCTGAGCGCAATCTCGATTTTGTCGGTCATTGCTCTACCTATAGGGCTGTCTGAGTTGCGGTACTCTGATGCATATCGGAACGAGAGTGCCAATAAATATGCCACCGAGCGCAGCACCCTGTCAACACTTGCGGGGCCTGCAAACGCGGATTCGATGCCACATTACGCAGACTTCATGGCCATGCCTGAGCTACATCCCGTAGATCCGCTCCCCCCTTCCAGATTGCTACGTGAAGCAGGTCTGACGCTGGATGCCATATGTCTCATGGTGGAGGTTTCTTATCCTGCTACGAGAAACGCGCAAAGAGAAAGCGATGCGAACACTTTCAACCACAGGCAGAACATGCTACTAGTTGGTCTGCGGTCAAGCAGCCGTCTACTGAGCTCGCACTCGGTTGGCGAATCAACTGGAGTCTTCGGAGCGCTGTTAATGCACAGCTCAATACAGTATTGCGAGGATCTCGCTACCACGCTATGCGACTCATGGTGGCATCGTTATGAGGCCGTTCAACACCGAGGAGTGAGTCCTCTCATGATCATCGAGAGTCTCCAGCACATACTGGACTTGCTACAACATCTACACGATCGTAAATGGCCGGTGATCGACGAGCATGGTCCATTGAATCCTACTACTCCCGAGGTCATTCCCATCATCACCACATTACGCGCACTTCGTGTTGAGATCATACTGAGCCAAGAGATAGTTGATCTTAGTGTGAAGCAGCTGAGAGAACTTCGCCCACAATGGATTGACCGTATGAGGCAAATCGGCGCAATCTCTACAATTATCCTGCGTGGCAACCGGCTCAGGGATCTACCAATGAGTACATGCCATCTGGGAGGTCTGCGAATCATTAATCTCGAATCGAATCAGATAAGCAGGTTTCCCACCGCTTTGTTGTCAATGCCTGGATTGAGCACACTCCGCTTGGACAATAACCAGATAAGATTCATTCCAGCCATCGACTCGATGGTCTCTCTAGAATGTCTATCGATCTCGCAGAATCAAGTGATGGAACTGCCCGTCGCGTTAGCCTCCATGAACAGACTTGTCATGATGAAGCTGGACGGGAACCCATTCACACTCGATCTGAGGATTCGAAAATTATTGAAAGAGTTTCCATACGGTACCGTGATGCGCAGCATGAAGGTCTGCCGCGCCGTGAAATCTCACTTGAACGGAAGCATACAGGTGTCCAGTAGCTCTGCTGATATGCAACACCGTCTGCCAAGTGAAACGGCAACAGAAAAAGACGAGAACACCGGAGAGTCAGGCTTGGTTGGGACGATTGAAGTTGCCTACATTCCAGGGGTGGTGAGTTGTAACCATGCCAATTACAAGGCTTAGTCCACTTCAAAGCCATCTTTGGTGGACATCCTCTTGTGACTCGCGACCGCTTGCAGATCGGTCGAAACAAACAGTTCTTATCGGCCGGAAGTATTGCGATGCTCTCATTTTCCTCTCAAGCATGGTCCCTCAAACTTGTTCGGCATCTATCACTCTTCCATGACCTTAATCTCGAGTTCAGCTCTGAGATGAATGATTGTGCTGGTGAATTGACTGGCGACGGCTCTGGCATGGAGAATTTGAACCTCACACACTCTGCTCGACCAAGCCTTCTTCTTCCAAGCAAACTCAAGATAAGGTCAGGATTCGGGTTCTATCTAGTCGACCGCTGACTACAGAGCGTCATCATGAGCTTTCTYCGACAAGATCTGCCTTTCGACATGATCTCTCAGCAGTCTGGCGAATGCCTTTACTAACGGAGAGATTCCTACTACCTCCAGTCGTAGAAGCTGCATCGGGGACGAGTCTTCCAGTTCGTGAAAAGGATCTTTTAAGACTCTGGATCTGTCGAAGAATGCTCGTGTTGACAGTTCTGGTAAGTCGTCGCAGTACCATACTCTTACAAAAAGCAGAAGAAGAATAGCAGTAGGCTAGTGTCAACGCAGCTGTTGAACGTGCCTGTATTGAAGATCAGAAGTCTTGCCGATAAAGTTGTTGGTTCTTGCCGGACGACCACTCCTGCCTTCTTACCGCACAGTGGCTCCTCCCTCTTCAGCCCACCCGACCTTTGGACTTCAACTTCGTCGTTGAATGTACCTCACAAGTCCACAACACAACCAGCATCGCACTTGATATTGCTTCTCTGAGTCTCGCTACGGCCCACCGAAGAGAACATTGATTCAAGAATCGCAACGCCTTTATATCATCCAAACTCCCGACACCAGCAAAAAAGACTTCCAGAGTTCATCCCCCGATCCAAGATGTCGCAACCAACAGCAACAGCAATGGTAGCTATCCGCGTCGACCACCAGCATCCTGCTCCCTTGCCGCAAATCGCTCAGATCAGACGCACCACCACACTCATCTGCACCGCAATCGCCGTAATATTCGCCATCGCGATCAACACCATCGCAACCGTCCTACTCCATTCGAACCTCACCAGAAGCGGCGGATACTTAACGACCTACAGCAACCGTCTTGTCTTGCGGATGGTACTTGGGATGTTACCTGGTCGGCTCTATAGCTGGCTGAGGGGTGGTGAACTAGCGGACCCCTGGGTGTCGGCTGTGTGGTGGCAGGTTCCGGCGATCTTTTCTGTGTTGGATGCGTTGGAGACGTGATGATTGATAGGATGGAGATGGAAGGGTAGAAGGGACTTGGGGTGATGGCACGTGGGAACATGAGAGATGTGGTGGAGCTTGATCGAAGCGGAAGAACTTTGCTTCTTATAGACATCATTTGTGCAACATCGTTGTTCGGAGGGGAAGTCGTTCATTGATAGCGGAATGCAACTCACTCAGTCAGTACGTCAACTGGCCCGCGTCTCGAACTTTCCCACAACTCGAGCTTCACCATTCACAGTGTCCGAGTAATCTCTGGAGGAAAGGCGACAGTCAGCTATTGCTATCCTACATCGACCCCATCCATCAGTCAAAGTAGGGAGCAAGTACGACCGCCGGTAAAGTATCACAATCAACTATATCAACAGGTGAGAAACAGGAAAGTACTACCCTCACGGTATCACCGAGAGCATCTCGCACGGGACAGCTCAAGCGGGCAGATGGCAGAACAGGTTAGCACCATGCCCAACGATACACCCGATGYTCGAGTACAGTACGAGTGGTAGCGGGATGGAGTGTAACTCGGGTTCAACGTCAGGATCTGCGAGTATCGAACTGCCGTTCCCATTGGGAGTGATGTCGGATGCAGAAACGGCCGGTCTCGACCATTTCGCTTCGCTCCGATATCAGCGGAGCGGCCCGTACCGTCAACCGACGACTCTGCAAGCGGCCCACACGTGTGTGTCGATCTTCCAAGATATGGAAGGAAGGAAGTTGGTGCCCATCGCGAGTCGCGGTCATGGAACACCAGTCGCGACCTCTCCTCTCTTGCGCGACCTCGACGCATCACAGAAAGCAGTCTCTTGGTGTGGACTAGGTACTGCGCGCTGAAGAGCAGACTCCATCTWTGAACAGACCAGCTTGCAGCCCCGCTCGGCAAGAAATGCCAATGATGCATGCGGCATGAAAGTTGCTCCCTTGCCCAAATGGCCCGCTGCTGTGTAAGAAGACCGACCCCCGTCACGAGAATTCCCATGTCTTGCATGCTGACAGCAATGTGACAGCGGACTTGTCACCGGCAGCATCCTCCTCACCCGATCCGCCCAGACGACTTTTGCGGCCGATAAACCGGTCCATGCGGCCATTGCGACACTTGCGACATGTGGGATCGTAGTGGTGGCACTGAGTCGCGTCCTCTCCAGAGAGATTTACGGCGGAGGAGGCAAAGCTGGAGGCTATGAAGCAGTCCCCTTGCGAGATGTGAGGCATTCCGAGGACGGAGAGGGCGAAGATGAGGAGCGGGAGCCCTRCCAAAACCCACCACCACCCGTCAGCCTACGAAGATTGAGGACATGCTTCGTTGTGCTGGTCCTAGCACTCTGCTTACGAGCAGAGATCCTGCATCGCGTATTGAAGAATGTGCAGTGCAGTACTCACAGCTGGACGCCTCTGCTTCCGCTGGCATTTGCCTTGGAGGAATGGTGGAGATATCGGCGGGGACGCGGCGGAGATTCTTCTGTGGACATGGACGACGAGGAAGCCAGCGCTTATGAGGCGCTGGCGACATTCGTGGGCCAAATGCCCTTATCACGCGTCATTTCCGTGGCCTTTGTGGTGCTGGGAGGAATGTTGGCCATGGCGGCGACGGCGACACCACGTTCAACCTTCATCTGCGCCGCAACTCTGCCATATCGTCTGCAGGTCCCGCATCTTCAGCTGCTTGGGACGTGTTTGGATGTGGTGATTGTGTGGAGCATTGCCCAGCTAGTCACCCTGAACCCATCTTCGAGAAGCTTGGCTGGACGGGCGGCGGCCGTTGGATATGCCTTTCTCACATCGGCTTTCGCTTTCCTCTCTATTGGGATTGTATATTACCTGGCGGAAGAGGCCGATCGGACTTGGATTCGCCAGATTTCCCCGCGCTTCGTCTGGAGTCTGCTACGACTGGACATGTATATTGTTATTACTTTGCTTTGCGCTTTAGCCTTGGTCAGTCCTCCCCTTTCGATCAACTCCACACTCGCTGATCAACATCCAGATTTTGCACGTTGGCGTTTTAACGACCTCCCTGCTCGCCACTTTCTCCTCCATAATGACAATATCGACAGTCTTTGCGTGGAACAACGCACACCCTTTCCCACCAACCTATCTCGGATTCGGGTTGTTTGCCGTCTCCCTGACAATGCTCGGCTTGGTGGTCTACTTCAGTCTGGACCTCCCTTCCAAACACAATCCACCTCTGTTCTCAAATGGAGTAACCGTCTGGGTGCACCTCATCTTGCTTACAATTTTCCTCGTCTGGACCTCTCTCTTCTTCTCGACCTCAACATCAGTCACCTTCCACCCGATAGACATGCTCATGTACCAAGCTCAAGCCCACCACGAAGTCTTTCTCGCACAGGCTTCGGCAAGCGAGAACCTCACTCAGGCAGTGGAAGTCTACCAAGCCCGCCATCTTCAGCACCCGCCGCCAGGTTTCGATCGTTGGTACGAATTCGCCACTGCAAGGAGTTCCGTCATCATCGATGACTTTGACAGTATTCACAATGATCTCCTCCCGTTCTACGCATTGCCACCAAGTGTGATTAGAGAGCGAACTTGGGAGTTGATCTCGAATCCTTGGAACGATGTGGCTGGTATCAACATTCGCAACGGCCAAGTCAGTGTGTATGATAATGGAATACCAGGCACACACGCTTGGATGCTGGATGGTCTGATTGAGATGATCGGAAAGTTCGTTGAACACCTTCCCGATATGGATCTTGCTTTCAACCTCAACGATGAATGCCGTGTGGCTGCTCCCTACGAGTTGATTCAAGACTTGAAACAGACGGCCTCCTCCCAAGTCTCGTACTTCGATAAGACAAAGCCGAGACAGACAAACTTCTCTCCAAATCGCGCGGCAGGGTGGAAGCCTCTTCCTGCAGAACCGAATCGCGAAACACCTCTGCAGGAGCACTCTTGGCAGAAGATCTTCGAGAGTCATGGCACGATTGGTTGTCCTCCTTCATCTCCTGCCCGCACTTTACGWACATGGGATACCTCGACACTTTGTACAACCTGCATGTCGCCGCACTCTCTGGGTCTCTTCCTCTCGGACTGGCAGCTTGCAGCAGATGTCTGCCACCAACCTGACCTGGCAGACCTGCACGGAATCTACCTCTCACCTGCAGCGTTCAAAGCTACGCACGAGCTGTATCCTTTCTTTTCACAATCCAAGGTGTCTGGATTCAACGACATTCTCTACCCCTCTTCATGGAATTACCTCGAAAAGGCAGTCTACGCTCCCTCTGACGAGCATCCCGACAAGCCTTGGGCTGAGAAAGAGGACATCCTCTTCTGGAGAGGAGCAACAAGCGAAGGGGTATCTCAAGGCTGGTCCCAATGGAAAGGCATGGTCCGCCAGCGCTTCGTCAACCTCCTCTCATCCTCCTCCACCGCAAAGTCAATCGATCTGCAATCCGTCGGTCCGATAATTCTACCCAACACCACCGACTTCAACGGCAATCCCATCCACAACAAATTCGTCTACACCTCGCACTCCTCTCTCACATCCAAAACAGACGTCCACGTCGTAGATAACATAGTCCGTTGCTTCGGCCCGGACTGCTCCGACCAAGCAAAAGCTCTCGCACCCTTGGTCCCGGGAATCGATTTCCAACATCACTGGTCCTACAAGTATCTCCTCGATCTCGACGGTGCGGCTTTTAGTGGTCGGTTCCTACCYTTCCTCCGATCGAAATCTCTCCCCATGAAAGCAGGGATATTCAGAGAATGGTGGGATTCCCGCGTCGAAGCCTGGGCGCATTTCGTACCGCTTGATGTTCGTGGGGTTGGTGTGAAGGCTACTTTGGAGTTCTTTGCGAATCAAGGTGAAGACGGGGCGAGGAAAGGAGAGAAGATTGCGAATCAAGGGAGGGAGTGGGCCGAGAAGGTGTTGAGAAAGGAGGACATGGAAGTTTACATGTTTAGGTTGTTGTTGGAGTGGGGGAGGGTCGTTGATGATGGGAGGGACGATGTTGGATTTGGGGGATGATATTTGTTTTCTGTACATCTACGTATTTGATCTGTGATGAGAGAATGAAATGGATGAAAGGTCTGAGTACAGCATCTCTGACACAAATTGCAAGTTGGAATGTGGAACGTGAATGGCATGATCGTCAGGTCTTCTGCTAAACTGGAAGATCAGCCATGCTCTTGACGTGCGTGGCAGAGTCGGGTTTGTGTTGCATCGAAGGTTGTCTTCAAGGCTCGAGCGTTGAGAAAAGCTCAGATGAACGACAACCAGATCGAGAGTGGAAAGCATGGGTAGCCTTCAAAGAATCGCGACGTACTGATATGGGGGTATCTACAATCCATCAAAAACACACCAGACTCCTGATCACGTTCCCTTGCCAACATTCCCTGCCTTGCACTCCATGATACAAATCACTTCATTGCCGGCAGCGCAAACCAATCCTTGATCTCAACAATCTCCTCCTTTCCCTAACAAAGACCTCCAACATACTCAGCCCCATCTCTGCCTACGAGGATGCAACCCGCTGTTTCTCGCACGGCTTTCRCTCTCTCCGGCTTGATCCTCTTGATCTCTCGTATGTGCTAATCGTGGATCGTCATTCTGTGAAACATTGGATCTTGGAAAACCGTGCGATGAGGTACGGGGATTCGCTCTACCACGACCACCTCTGTTGTCTCGGCCACCGCGGTTTCGTGCATGTGGCGGGTCGAAGGGTGGAGCGTTGTATGTAGCATTCGGACGGTTCTGGTCTGTTACAGAAGTGTTGGGTCGATTGTCTCGCGCAGGTCCGGTGGGTATACCTTCGAAACCAGACTGGCTGTGTCTAGTAACAACATTGTGTTGACGCTGAGACGGAGTAGGAGGGCCGAGAACGTAATTACATTCACCATGTACAGCGTCCCGAAGCTGAGAATTACCGGTGGGTGACTGGTAACCAGTATCGTTCCGACTGGACTGATTTGTAATTTTGTCGAGAATACCGAGGAAAGACGATGCAGAAGGGCTCGAATGCTGAGTTGGTTGGTTCTTCTGCGCTGAAGATCCAGCGGGGCTGTGTTGTGTCTTCTTTGTCGGAGTATCCTGAGTGGGACGTTTCTCTGAATCACGAAAACGAGGATCCTTCATGGAGCCGCCTGGATAAGCAGGGTTTGGGGTTGGTTTGTATTTAGTTCGTTGATCCGAGAAAGGCGAGCGAGTTGGCGTGGTGTCGTTCGCGGCGTCAGGTGGCGGTCGACTGACTCCATTCTTCTCTTTACCACCTGTCAACGGCTCGATGACATCCTCCTGAATTTGGAAGGATACTTGCTTTTTAGCTGAAGCTGAGCCTGAAGCAGGTGTTTTCGGGGACTGCTTCGGTGGAGCCATACTCCCATGGCGCTGTGCAGGTGGTGGTGGTGATGCAAGGACGGTGGAACTAACAGCGAATTCTGAGATTGAGTGTTCGGATTCTTCGGGGACTGTGATTGCTGCCGACTTCTTCGCAACGTTCGTCTCCGGTACTTGATCTGCATCTTGATCTGAAGCTTCTCGTCCCGGGGCTTTCTTTTGACTTCGTTTGTTTGGCACACCAGAGATTGGAGACGTCCGCTTCGCTGGCAATCTTCTGGTTACAGGATTCTGCTCTTTACTCAGTCGTTTGCAGTCATTTTCATCGAACTGATGTACAATGCATTCAGTCAAATCGAAAACCCGTGGCCGGTGCATCGACCCAAAATGTCTCTTCAGCCCGTCCCTGCCATTGAAATACCCGGTGACGTTGGCATTCTGTTGGCATTCGGGGACTGGGCAGGAAAGCTCAAACCACTCCTCTCCGTATCCAACGATCATCGTGCACGATTTCAAAGTGATTTCTCGAGCGATGCTATCGACTACCTTCCCTTTTGTCGAACTAGGAGCGTTGGATTTGCCACCCGAACCAACTCCACTAGGATTTTGAGTTCGAGACGCCGCCGAAGTTGTCTTCTTCGTCAGAGTTGTCGTCGTAGCTGCCGCTGTTGGTGAAACAGTCTTGGGAGGCACCATCATCGCTGCAGCTGGAATGTGCTGAACTTGTTTGGTAGATGCGCTGGTAGACGCGACTCTGATATTATCCCGGTCCTCCTCCTCTACCATGTGTTGTCGTGTCTCGGAAGTGATCTCACCTTCCTGGGATGCTGTCTTGCGGCCTTTGTCGACCTGTGCTGATCCTGTATTGTGTGAGTCGGCTCGTTCATCTCCGCTCATCACCCGGGACGTACCTTGGGTGGATGAAGTGCCGCTGATTTTGACATTCTGTGGCTTGTGTTAGTAAGTCTGAGACTATAGAGTAGGACGATACGCCTTGCAGATGTCCGATCTTTGATCTCCTTCATCACCTCAAGTAGCTCGCTCTGGACTTTGGCGGAAGACTCTTCGATGCGCTCGATACGGGAGTGATGCTCCGACTCCAGCTTCTTCTTCGCCTCCGCCAACTCATGTTCGAGCTGCTTCTGCGATTCTTGCGTTTTGGCTTCAAATTCTGCCAGCTCCGCCTGAAGCTTGGAATGGTGGCGCTTCAGAGTCTCCGTCTCCTTGTGTTGCTGTTCCTCCCGCTGCAGTGCCGCCTCTTCCTCTTCTGTCTCTTTCACCGCTGCCAGTCTCCTCTCTTTCTCTCGTGCCAGCTTCTTTCTGCGGGCCTCGAAGGGATCCATCGTGGCAATGTTGGAAAAAGTGAGGTGAAGAAAGGTCGGTAGGTCGAGGATGAAATTTCCAGTTGGTGAAGACCGATTTGTTTGCTGCTTTCATCCACGCGATTCTTTCCAATTCCATCCTAGTGAAGAACTTGCCTTGATGAGCGAGAGCAATCGTTCAACTGTCGTCTAGCAGGATGTTATTGCCGGTGGAGATACTCAACGCAAGGTATGTCCGTTAACGGCGGCAAACTCAAGGATGACATTTGCCCCCTCACGTTGCTATGTCATGTTGAGCATCCTAACCAAGACRGCGACATCTTTACGATGAAGCACTACGACGACATGACGGGCGCATGAGTAGCGTCAATGTCAGATGCTATCAGGATGCCAGCGTCAAACTATGTATGACCAGATACTGACTTCGTGTCTCCATCTTAATCGATCCAGCTTTGTTCAAGTACAACGGCTACCTCTGAGCTTTCATCTCTCTCTCGAAAACTTGCTTGGTATCACCGGAGAGCGAGACAGCAGATATCAAGCTGGTTCGTTGTGCTGCGTTACTTCCTGACAGGATAGGCCGCTGTCCTGAATCACGCTTCACACGGCAGTTCCATACCCACTTGAGCCGCCTTCTGGGTCAAGTGCTGCGGCTATAACCGCTGTTCTTCTCTGGAGGCCAGTGCATTGTGAGGCGACGAGWAGCCACACTCTTCTCGCATCTCCGCAGGAAACTCTTCGGCAGAAGATCCATCAGGGGGTGATAATCCGCGAGCACTACGTGCTGGGCAGCGATCCCATGCTCATGCGACGTGATTGCACCCTTCCTCCTACGCCTGATGTTATGCACATGGAAGCTCATGTTGCGAGCAAAGTTGATGACGATGGTCTTCCGGAATCGACTCCTCCTGGATAGCAACGACATGCTCAAGCAGGTGAATGGCATGCATGCATCGTGCGACCTTCATCCGTATCAAAGTATGTCCCTGCAAACTGCTGCTGAGTTGCGAGTCGATCGGGATGAGTCCCAGAAAGAGCTCTCAAAGACCACAGAAATGCTCAAGCAGGTGGATGACATTTTACATCTGTTGCTCACCTGCCATATCTCCCGATCCTCCCGATTCGACACTGGGAAATACATCCCTGAGATGCTTGGTGCTGGCGCTTGGAATTCTTCCACGTGGTCTTCTTTATTGAGCCATACAAGGCTCGTCCTTAGAAGCCTGAAGTACCCGGAGACTGGAATTCCATTGAGCCCCCCATACACGTAGCAGCCTGAGTGTCTGCTAAGGGGAGATGTTCCAGCTCGGAAAACGAAGTCTGCTACCTCCGCCAGACCCCTGGGGAAAATTCTGTCATTGATGGCTCTCTGGAGAAGCTCAGCTACTATATCCTCGTCGGCATTGTCGATAATTAGAAGCTATTTCCCGGCGCCTGGTGTACTGAAATACAGTGTGACCAGCTCTTTTGCATCTTCGTTTTGATTTGCAGCCAGCAGTATTGCGAACAGCTACTGCGTATCACAATGGCCTCGGTGACTTATCCAGAGTGCCTTACCACATAAATCCCCTCCATCCTCCACTTTGCCATTGATAAATATATAGCCGTGGAGTGTACGGACCAGCCGTGCAGAAAGCAGAAGCGTCGACTCGCTACATCAGTYCCAAACAGCAGCACAGCTTTGCTTCCGAATGTCAGATAGTCGTCCATCACCCTTGTAGATGATGTAGCTGTAACTCTATCGAGTAGAGACAAGAGCAGTCTGTCTCAAGGGAGATGTCCACATAGACAATTGAATGAAAATCTGATGAGGTGAGGTTGATGGAGACGATATGTACCTTGGAGTTAGTATTTGACGCTAACTACATACGAAATCGTTAGCATATCAGCGAGCTTCATACCACAGCATAACGTAAGCAGAGCGTATCAGAAGAACAAATCTCGACCAGCCACGACAACTCTCAGCTGACCGAAGAGATGGACACGGTCCGAATCCCCTCCTCAGTATACCACCTTCTTCGCCCAAGGAATTCGCACGGCGGGTAGATCTACAGAAACATGATCGGAACTCACCACTTGACAGGATCAACCAAGCAGCTCAACGTATTCATCTTGCCAACGATCTAAGCYTATCTCGAAATGAAGGGCTCTCAGTATTTTCAGATTCAACCCAATGAACGAGTTTCTCGCTCCGACGACGTCCCGTCTAGACATGATGAGTGTTCCGCAACCCGAGGGTTGATATACTGACTCTTCAGCGTCTTAACCCTGAGTCAATTCCCGCCACGCTTTGTCAATCGCAACTCTTGGGTTTAGGTGTCGCTGTCGGACTCGGTTTCGCCTTTGCCTTCATTGTAACTAACGCTGAAGGCTTGTCGGGCCTCTGGAGATCCACAGTTGAGGGAACCGCGCGATGGCAGTTGTGGGTCGGAAGAACTCCGCATAGGAGGTCCGTCGCGTTGCCAGTTCTCGGAAGGTTGTGTCGATTGCATCGGTCGGTTTGTGAGTGAATCGTGACGATCGTCGTGATCCTCGCCCCGAGCGATGCGAGACTGAGCAGCTTTGGCAAATTGTAGTAAAGGAGGGCTGGAACTGAGTGAAGAGTGGGAAGGGCTGGCTACAGCAGCAGTCTCATCTGCGGTAGTGCTTGCCGACGTGTTTTCAGCTACTAAAGGAGTCTGAGACCTGTCTGACAGGTGCTGGACCGAGTTTGCGGCAGACTCTCCACCAACTACCGCTGCTGGCTGCTTATCCTTTTGCTTGGGGATGAGTGCATCATTGAAGACTGGTTGCTGAACACTCTGACTTGGAGAGGGATTTTCGTCGGACTGAACGATAGTTTCCGAGTCAGAGTCTCCTCTGAAAGGGTTCCGGCGCATGCCGGCGTACTGTGGGAATGATGGACCACTCAGGTTGCGTTTCGACGAATGGGGACGAGGAGCAGCGGACTGCAGAGGTCTTGAAGTATCGAGTGAAGCATTGGTTCCTGCTCTGGTGGTATTGTTGGGGTTCGCAAGTTCCCAACCTCCTGTCCTACATTAGCACTGTGCTTAGACAAGGCACAAACGTGCAGTACAAACCTTTCGGTACGGGAAATAGAGATTGGATCTCTTTTTGGACCATCTGTGTCAAGTCGTCAGCAAGTCTCAACCGGTACTTCTGCAGAGCAGGGATGAACGCACATTTTTCTCAATGACAACCCTCTCAATCGCATCGTCGATGTCTGCCAAACGTCTCCGCTTCGGATTGGCGTCGTCTCCGCTCGTCTGCAGAAAGACCCTCACTTCATCATCGAACTCTCCTTTTACTCTCGCTCTCAATGCCGCAATGTCCTCTCGCAACTTCGCGAACAAGATCGACTCTCCCTGGCCGAATCTTTGTTTTCGCTTTCTCGCTGCGTGCCGCCTAAAGTAGTCGACGGGCTCCGGATTTTCTTTCAGCTCACGTTGCAGATCTGACTTATAGCAGTCCAGCTCTTCTTGCTCCCTTTTCAGGCGAGAATGTTTCTCTTGCAAGGGCTTTGCTGCAACATGGCCCTCTCTTATCTCAGCTTGTAGCACCTCCTCGCAAGCTTCGGCAATGTGAGACATGTTGAGGTCTGTCGTTCTAATGGAAGAATGCCAAGTTGGATGCGATGGGAAGAAACAAGATGTTGGATGCGTTTGCTGTATTGATGAGACGCTGTTGGGATCTTGATGGAACGTTGATGGGATGTTGATGTTGATGGGATGTTGATGTTGATGGGATGTTGATGTTGATGTTGATGWGATGTTGATGTTGATGTAGATGAGATGCTGTCCAGTTTCAAGGTAAGTACCACGCCTTCTGGCTCAGCATCATAATAAAATGGGAAAGTCCAGACTGAAGACTTACTGCAAGCAACTACCCCGTCGAGGCCTCGCCACTTCCCTGGCACAACCCTCAAGCAATCTGGTCGATATGAGACCTTCATAGTATGAGTAAACGTCTCCCGGTCCTCGAGCTGTCTTTCAGGGTCATGCTTCTCCATGCCAATATCGACGATTTGAGATCCTTGATTTCTCCTTGTTGACATTCTTGCTCGTAATTTGATGCTCTTATACTAACAACTCCTGCCTCTRAATTGAATAGAGATGGAAAGACGTCTCGTCTCACTTCAATCAAGACAAAAATCCCCATAAGCTCATGATGGAGAAAAAATGACAGCGAAACGCCCTTCAATACCCACAAGTCTCGTTCATTGAACCAACCCATCATCGCACCATTCAACCAGCAAGTCTCCATTTAAACAAGCTTTTGATCCTCTGGTCTCTTCTCAAAAATGATGTTCATCAACTTACTAGTTACCACCGGACCCTCAAAGAATCATTTTCTCACGTCGTATGAGCCTTGGCTCTGTCACGTTCAGAATCACCACATCGTTCACTATCCAGAGTCTTGCATGTGAGGATCGACGACGCCGACTTATCTTCTCTACTTTTTTAGTAAATAAGAAGAGACATAACCGCCGGTACTAGCTATATTAAAATATTTCAAGTCGAAAAGAGTTAGGGTTAGGGCTAGGGTTAGTCTCCATCTCACATTATCCGGCGTAATACATTAGGAGGCTTCAGTTTGTTAATAGTTCTCTAAGTAGGTCGTGGTCATTAGCCGAGGATTACTCGTGTAAGTACGAGTTTGAGGTCTAATAACTGGTGCATTAGGAGGCCTCTTAGCACGTAGACGGCTTCATGTTCTTTGTGAGTAAGTAGACATCCCTACCATTGTTCTTTAGAAAAAGGTCATAAAAAGTCATGGGAGATATATACATTCTTCCTTCCTTCCATCTAACATACCCACACAACACACAGCACCTCTCACAGGTAGCATCAATAGCAACAAGAACGACCAAGATACTCCCCTCCTTCATTCCACCCTCTCATCCCTCAAGCCAACTCATCCACCCCCTCCTCCCCCTCCCCCAACTCCCCAACCCTAACAACCGTCTCCAAAACTCTCTTCCCCCTCCCAAATCCAAACCGATCCACCAATGACACCCCTCTATCCCCCCTCAAAGCCGGACTTCCTCGATGGGAAACAATCGCCGTGGGAGTACTATATCTCCGCGGCCAATTCTTAGTCTTTGGAGTTTCCGGTTCTGGTTGCCTTTCAACAATCTCACCACGGCCGACACCTCCTCCAACAATAGTGGAAGAAGAAGAAGAACTCTCCCTCCTGAGTAGCTCAAGTCGAGACTTCGCGACCTTGGCTAGAGGAGTTGCGGTAACGGCCGCCTTGATGGCAGACTTACTTCTCCTGACCGGGATGGCGGGTTTCTTAAAAACAGGTGAGCTGGGAGGGACTTTCCCAACCATCCCGCCGCGAGCAGGAGTCTGGACTTTGGCTGTTGACGAAGAATTGCCCCGGGAATTCCCAGCATCATCGCTCAAACCGCCAGCCTGAGCCCGAGGAGCGCTCTTCTTCTTCAGACAAGGAGTTCCATCATGCGCAGATATTCCGATGGGGCCTCTAACCTCCACCGTATCCACAAATCGGACCTTCTTTCCTGAAGAAACTTGCTGTGATCCCGCCTCCTTCTGCAACATCACCGGCTCGGCCAGGTCGTCGACGTCGTCGTCGTCATCACTATCCGCAATTTCAATTGTGKGATCCAGCTGAGGTGGAGGAACTCTTCCTTGTACCTCCACGGACTTGGACTGAGTGCGCCAGCGTGTTCTCGCCGCAACAATTCTGACTGCATCGCCTGGAATTTTTGCTGCTGCAGGCGTGTATTCCTGCAAATCCTCCGCCGAATCCGTCGTTCTCTTGCCACGAGATTTGTGATTTTTCTTCGGAGGATGTTTCACGGCGATAGAATCCTCATCGTCATTCGCATCATCGTCAGCGTCGGCGTCATGGTCACTGTTGATAACGACGTAGTCATCATCGGGGTCGAGTTGTGACGGCGAGGCAGGTCTGGAAGTCTCTCGCTCTCGCCCGACAGGATTCCTCTCCCGCTCAGATGCGATGTTTGTTGGTTCGCTAGCGACTCTCACTCGCCATGGCCTAGCTCTTCGATTACCACACTGCTCGAAGTCGTCATTTGTTCTCAACTCCTTCACAATATCGGATTTCCAGCTTGGAGATGCGGTRCGATAGTAGTCAAAGTTCCTCTCAACCCAAGTACAGATATTCTTGAGATGCATGGTGTTGAGTTGAGTGGCGTTGAATGCCATRCGGATGAGCTCTGAGGAGGTGTGTTGAGGACGTGATGGAGTCCCGAGGGACTCCTCAGTTGTGGAGTTTGATGAGTCTTGATTCACCAGCGAAGACCTCTTTGAAGCAGCAGGCGTCTCCTGAGCTGTTGATGTAGAAGGCACCAGTGCTGAGAGCCCGGAGCGATCATTACTGCTGACGGTAGGAACAGTCCCGGATGTCAAGACCTTGGGAACAGGATTCTCTGCGCGAGCAACAGGCTCGGCAGGTTGGCGAGTACCCACCCCTTCCAAAGAGTCCCCACGAACTGCGCCTGTCGATGCAGCTGAAGGTGGCAAGCGCCTCACAGAATCAGTGGACATTGGAGTATGCATCTGCTGCAAAGAGTCTCGATGAATCGTGGCCGGCTGCATCGAGAT
Organism: Ramularia collo-cygni; assembly: GCF_900074925.1. NCBI lineage: Eukaryota > Fungi > Ascomycota > Dothideomycetes > Mycosphaerellales > Mycosphaerellaceae > Ramularia > Ramularia collo-cygni. The sequence goes on from NW_019716261.1 coordinate 52,088, forward strand.
AGGTGTCCTGCAATCCTGGGTCTGAGGATCTGTACCTCTAGATGTCGGCCTTGGGAGAGTTGCAAGATCAGGCCGAGCAGGCTGCGGAGTTTTCCCGCGTTGTAGAGGATTCCCATGCACTGCGCCTGTGGTTGTAGTCGGCTGGAACACAGAAATTGGGGTATGATGGACCTGTCCAGTGGGCCGAGGAGTCTGCGCCCCTTGCAAAGAAGTTCTCTGACCCGCCCTGATCGTAGCAGCGGCCACAGGCAAAGTCTTTCTTCTCTGCGCAAGTGTCTCCTTCGCCGTAGCCTTCCGTGCAGGTTTCAAAACACCAGCAGAGCCCACTATCCCCACCTTCTCCTTCCCCTTTTCCTTTCTCGGCATCTCCGTCCCAGCACTTCTCACATTCGGCGACTCCACCGTCCCGCTCAAGGTCCTTCCATCACCACCCCGACAAACATTCCAATCAAAAGCCTCAAAAGCCCACTCAAGTTCCACACCCGTGCACTTCCCCTCCACCTCGGTAAGTTCCACGAGCTGCCTCAAGCTGACATGCTCCACACCATCAACACTCTTCAAAATCTCCCAAATCCGCTGCACGATCCTCGGATTGTTCTGCTCAGCAGCGAAGTGTTCTGCGGCGTTCATAAGTCGCTCTGCCTTGCGTTCATTCATCGTGATGCGGTCCATTTCGAGAAGTTGAGGATCAACCAGCGACATGCCTTGTTGTGGTTCCTCTCGAGATTGATGATCATCCTGCAGCATACCTTGTTGCCGCTGCGCTCGAGACTGATGATCAACCAGCGACATGCCTTGTTGCTCCTCTCCAGCCCTCACCACATCCCCCTCTTCCCCAACCGAAGATCGAAACTCCTCGTAAAGTTGCTCCGAAGCAGCAGCCATCTCGACATCATCCTCAAACAGCACAATCGGATCCTCCTTCCTGTCGCCATCGCCAACACCATACCCGTTAGTATCATGTCGTGCGACTACACCCCTTGCTCTCGAATACGGATCGGATCTTCTGCGACTGTTGTCAAGAGCAGTCCTCAACAATCCAGCTGGCGGCTGATGCATCGTGGGAGCAGGCAGACTTTTCCTCGCCCGGGGTTTCATCACGGCATGCCAGTGATCTTTGATCGATGCTGGAGTGCGATTGGGAAAGTACGGCGACATGGCTTCCCACGACATATCAGCAGCACGTAGTCGAGAGATGAGGTCGTCTTCTTGATGGGTGTAGCGATGGAGACCAGGTGTTGGTTCGATGGGTGTGCGTTGCTGCGACGGCGATGTGTCGGCGGGATGGGGACTGGATGGCAGCGCATGAGGAGCGGCGGCGGGGGTGAAGGTTGAGGGTATCGCGCGAAGTAATTCTGAAAACCGCTGTGCAATGGCATCGACACTCCTCCCCGGCAGTCGCCGGGCTATGTCTTCCCAGGATGCATTGTGGGATGCCTTGAGCTGCATGATAACATCATCTTCTGCCTGCACAAAAGGTCGGTAGTGTCCTGATCCGACTGATGCCGATACCATAGCAGTTGGGGATTCGCCTCTATTTTCGTCATAATTCGGGGGTGTATCCGTCCTTCTGATGAATTTTGGCTGCCCTGGTGTGGGCGAATACGTCCTCCATTGATATTTCTCCTCTGGTAGACTTTCCGGCTGTGCAGACTGTTGCTGACGATTCCTCAATTCTGACTTCACCACTTCATTGTTCATGAGCCAGATATACCTGTTGTACACCTCTCTCACACTCCTACCCGGTACATGAGAGGCAATATATTCCCAATCAAAACCATTAGCATGTTGCACCACATCCATGATGAGAGTGTCTTCCACCCGCTCAAACGGCCGAGGTCTCGGTCGATTGGGGGCGAGAAGGTCCGCCAATTCCGGGTCGGCTTCAAAGATGGATTCTTCTGCGGTCGGCTTGGTGAGATCACTCATCGCCCGCCTCCGCTTATCGGGCGCGAGGGTGCGTGTGTATCGTTTTTGAATACCCTGCATGGTTCTGTTCTCACCAAACCTCTCGGCGACATGATGCCATGCGAGGTGATTGATCTCCTTGAGACGCACGATCAGCGCGTCCTCTTCGGCGGTCCAGACGGCGTTCGCATTCCAGGCTTGTTCATCACGCCTGAGCTGTGCTTCTCGAACCAATTCGCTGTATCGTAACTCCACTGCCTCCGTGGAATGTGTAGGTAGCATGCTGGCAATATCGCTCCAATCGAGTTCCCTTTCTTCTCGAAGTTCGAGCAACAACTCATCCTGCTCTTGGGTCCAGTTCAATTTCATTCCCGGGGTGGCCGACTTCTTCCATTCCGTAGCTTCCTGCTCCGCCCACATCTTATCGAAGAGTTGCCTTCCCGGAACATCAGCATTGTGGAGTGCGCGGGCATACCTGTGTTGAATGGAGAAGAGGGATCGCTGGGGGAGATGACGATGCATCTCGTTCCATCCCATGTTGCACTTTTCCTTGAGCTTGATGATCAAGGCATCTTCCTCGTCGGTGTAGGCGAGGACTTTGGGGGAGAGGATCTGTCGGGAAGTGTTGGCCGGGTAAGTCTGTGGGGTTTCGTGGACGTATCCTGGGTCGTCGTCCATTGTGATTGGGGTGCCTCTCGAAGCAGGTTTTGGTGTGTTGAGAGGGAGATGTTGAGGTGATATCGGCTGGAATGGGACAAGGTCTGATGGTGGATACTGAGATTGAGGAGGTTCTTCTTGCCTTTGTTGAGCATGCTGAGATGGCTCAAGCACTAACGTTGGCTCACGTTCTTCTTGTTCCTCTTGTTCTTCTTGGGCATGTTGCTCCCACACTTGCTCCTCTTGAGCATGTCTCTCCAGTTCTCGCACAAAGGAAGCCTCCACCGATGCATCGTCTTCCATCTCCGGAGCTGCAGCGATGACTGGTTCACTAAGACTCATTTCCGGCACCGATTCATCAGGAATCATCTCAGACACTGGCTGATCRAGACTCGTCTCAGGCACCGGCTCATCCAGTGCAACCTCAGACACCGGGTCATCAAGACTCATCTCCGGCACGTCCTCTACACCCTCGTCCRCCTCTTCCACCGACGGAGTGGGAGAATCGAAGGGCTTCATCCTCCCATAAAGGTCATAATACTTGGCGCACGACACACACAAATCGCCTCCATGCGGTCCATCGTGCCAGGTGGTGGAGTTTGTCAGACTACAATTCATGCATCTTCTCAAGTCTGCACCCTTAACGGCAGACGAGGGGATGACGGATGAACGAAGGCGTCGGAGGGAGGGAGTGGCGGCGGGTTTGAGGGGTTTGGGTTGACGACCTTTGGGGGCCCAGAGGGAACGCTGGCCGGGGGAAGCAGCGGGTGGAGAGGAGATTGGCGGAGGCATTGCGGGTTTGAGAGTGGGAGGAGTGGGAGTTTTCCTTCTCTTCCGTCCGGGGAGGTTCTTGGCGTTGCTGTTGTTGCTGTTGATGTCGGGAAAGTCCCAGACGGGGTCTGTGGTGGGTCTCGTCGACTTTGAGTGAGAGCTTCTCTTCCTCTTCTTGGAGGTTGTCGAGGAAGCGGCCATGAGTTGTGCCAGCTGATTAGCAATGGAGGTCCCCAAGGCCTGGATGGTGTCCGTGTCAATGGTAGGACGTCTAGGCCTGCCCGTGAGAGTTGACATGGAGTCTTGCAGAGCAGGGATCTGGTGCAAGAGTGCGGTGGTGGTTGTTGGAGTTTCCACGCTAGATCCTTCGTCTTCCACCACATCCGTCCCTCCCACCAGCAATTGTGCCAGACGGGGAGGTGGACGGGTCAGAGCACGGAATGGCTCGAGAAGGCTCGTGTTGTCGTGTCCAGACGACTCTTCCCCTTCCCCATCATTCTCTCCATCCTCCTCTTCATCCCCCTCCTCCTCCTCACTTGTATCCTCTCCCTCTCCCTCCACCTCCTCCTCGTGCCCCAATTTCTCCTGAAAAGTCCTCACGAAGCGAGAGGAAGCGCTCTTGCCCGGATCGGCCTCGTCTCGCATGTTCTGGAGATGTCCATTGTCGACGACAATCTCCCCCGAATGCAAGTCAATCTCATCGCCGACTCCCTCGAAATCATGTTCGTATTTGCGGAAGATGCGCTCGAAACGACTCTTTAATTTCTGGTCATTCTGTTGTCGCGCCTGGTCCAATTGTCGCACATTGTCGTCATCCGAGGGCGCGGCGGTGGAGGAGGAGGATGCGCGGGTGTTGAGACGGGCCATCGGGAGGAGAATCCATCAAGACTTCAATCAGGGTTGTCGTCGTCTTCGTATTTTGGTTCATTTGTTGTTTGTCGTCCCGCAGTTTCATCTCACATTCCGGGCATTCCTCCAATGATCGGCGGGGGACGCGCTGGTGGAGTCGCGTAGCGGGTCCCGATACCTAGGGCTGAGGGGAGGGAAGCGACGGCCCGAGCCTAGCGGTGAGCTGGTCCGACATGTCACCGGGTGATGGGGAGTGACTATCCCATCATCTTCCGATGAACAACAACAACATCCAAGTTCAGTCACATCAAGGAAGGATGATCATCATAGCAAACACCGCGACATGTATGCCGAGTGAATAATGAAGAACAGAGCGACACTTTAGCCCATTCAACTCACACCCCAACAACCACCAACAATCACCAACATGGCAACGTACATCACGGGTCTGCAGTGCCAAAAGTGCCGGACGGGGCTCAAGATCGATGGATCGTTGGAACAGCTGAATCCCGCCTCGTTCAACATCCTCGCCGACGCAGCTCCATCATCAAAGCCGAATCCTCCTGAAGCACCTCGTTCGGCGGCGGCGCAGGAACGGAGACAACTTTACAGTGAAGTCTCTCGTCAAGTCGCATCTTCATCTCCGCCCACCAAACGAAATGTCTCGTCCAGTCAGAGGATTCCCAGCGGCGGCCATGGCCCTGTCGACCCGGAAATGTCCTTTGTCCTCTTGCCCCACCACGAAGCGGCCTCATCATCCACATCCACCYCCACCTCCACCCCGGAAACCCCTCGTTCGGCCGCTGCCAAGGATCGAATGAAGAAGCCTTACAATGACACCTCCTCTCAAAACGCCTTTCCTCCTCTCAAATCAACATCTACGACTGGCAAGATGAATCCCGAAATGTCGTACATTTTGCTGTCGGAATCCCAAGTCCTCCCCGAACCGCAGCCAGTCGCAAAGACGTCTTCCAAGAGAAATCCCCACGCCAAATCACCTGCATTGGGTACTCAAAATGGCGTCCSACTTTCACAAGAAATGGAAACGACGATGCGTCTGTTTGACATTCTCTCCGCCCGATCCGACATTGATCATCCCATCTGTTCCGAATGCACCGACCTCTTGCTGGACAATCTACAAAAACGCCAAGCGGGAATCACACGTGAACGAGAGGCATACGTTGACTTTCTCAAGAAAGCACAACAAGACATTCCCACCGAGGAGGAAGGGGCCCAAACCAGGAAGAACTTGAACAACGCTCAGGAACGCGAACAGCAAGCCCTGGAAGAACTAGAAGCCCTTGAAGCCGAGAAAGCACGAATGGAAGAAGAGCTCGCAATTCTAGACGCCGAATCCGAAGCTCTGGACGATGAAGAAGAGGCCTTCTGGCGGGACCGCAACGCCTTCTCCGCCCAACTCACCTCCTTCCAGCAAGAACGCGACTCCCTGACCAACCAACTCCAACAATCCACCAAAATCCTCTCCGCTCTCCAACGTACAAACGTCTACAACGACACCTTCTGCATCGGTCACGACGGCACCTTTGGAACCATCAATGGTCTGCGTCTCGGTCGCACCTCCGAACATTCCGTCGACTGGCCCGAAATCAACGCCGCCTGGGGGCAAACTCTCCTCCTTCTCACAGTTGTGACGGAAAAACTCGGCTACAAACTCACAGGCTACGAATTGATCCCCTGTGGCTCCACCTCCAAAGTCGTCAAAGTAGATCACTCTCAAACCACCTCCCCAACCCCCAAGAAAACCATCCTCGAATTATACAGCAACGGCGACCTCCCTCTCGGCCTGGGATTTCTGAGCAGAAACTTCGACTACGCCATGATCGCCTTCCTGGACTGTCTGCGCGAAGTTGGAGAGTACGTGGCCGAGCAGTCCAACAATTCTCAGGATGGAACGCCGGCGTTGAAAATGCCGTATGTCATCAAAAAGGATAAGATTGGGGACGTGAGTATCAAATTGGGAGGCTTTGGGCAGGAGGAATATTGGACGAAAGCGTGTAAGTATACGTTGACGTGTTGTAAGTTTCTGTTGGCGCATGCTAGTCATGTCGAGGATGGCAGGCGGTGATTGAGCGGGAGGTAATCGGACGTGATTGTAGAGTTGAGGAATGAGGGAGGAAACATTGAATCGGCTTTTGGTGTCTATACATATCGGGATTGCATGGTGCGATCAGCAGGTATTCAACACTCCTCGGGAAACCCACGACCCAACATCATCCCCACTGCTAAATCATAGCACCGCCTTCCTCAGCATATCATTAGGAAGCAACACGACCGTCATGATCCTCGCGGTAATTGACATCGCATAAGCCATGAAGACTCAAGATCCTCTGCCGGAAAACTACCCCGAAGACCCGCCCGGAGCTCGCCACTCTCTCATCAGGTCCACACACCTCGACGTGCAATACCGAAGAAATCAGAAAGGGAAGGAATATTGGCCTCAAGGCCATGGAATCCGAAGAAATTCTTCAGCCTTACCAACACCTCGCAAGATATCCCACGTGTTGCAATGATGGGATATCGACTCGGAGTCAGTAGTGTACCACCTAACTGTGGATGGGACAAGGGTTCCAATCATGCGAATTGCCAAGATGGTGGCTGATCTTTTTTTGTCATTGATGAGCGATGGATGGTTGTGTTTGGCTCGATTTGATCATTGCGCCGTTCACTCCCATGTGGGATGATGGCTTTTTCGGCGTGGCAGCGACATTATTATTGTTGGATGGTTTGTGAGGACGACGGATCCTGCAGAGAGAGAGTAGATTGAATCTCCCCGATGGCAATCGAATCAAGACAAATGAAGAGTATCAGCAGATATTCAATCACTCATGTGGAAACGTACCTATGTTCGCACATATGATACAAGGATGTTGCTACAGACATGTTCAGATCTCCTTTGATAGCACCATCCCAATCATACAACAACAGAATCAATGCAACATCGGCAACAGTCAGTCTCTCCACCCCTGCATCMATGCATCCACGTGCGCGGAAAACAGTCACAAAAGAAGAAAATACTCGTCAAACGGCAACAGGTCAAATCGAGGCAAAAGTCCACCTCGTCACTCACTGCAACCCCCCACACAATTCGAGTAAACATGCGCCGGACACAAGAACTCCCAAGAGAATGAGTGTCAATCAACAAAGGGTCGAAGATATGCACGTCCGAAACATGAAGTGCCTCTCACAACTGCATATATTTCCACGTGGAAAAATGGCTCCTTGCCATTGGCTCCAAGAATGGCTTGCGCCAAGAAGGTGCTGGAAATCCTTTGAGCCACGCGAGGGAGTAGTCGCGATACACTCACTCACTCACTCACTGCTGGTTCGGAACTTAATACTAACGTTTCTCAAACGAGACACCTTCACCAGGAAAAACCACAGAGAAGCACGAAATGAACAATCTCAAAAGACATGACCGAGACGAGACCTGATGTCAAGACAGAGTAACCAGCCTGATGGAAACTCGGCAATGCAAACGAACCAACAACCACCACCACCACCAAATCGACCCACTCTTTCCTACATATGCCCAGAATTTGCCCAGTCTCGATTAAAAGACTGGAAATTCCAGTACAGCTCACAAGATCAGCCAAGTCCGGAATTCCCATCCTATCAAGCCCACCCATCATCAAATCATCCAATCTTCCTCTCGATCGACCCCGTGCATGATTGTGGAGTGGAGCAGAGTAAAGCACATGTGCACAATTGACTGACTGGGAGGGAGTCTCGGATTCTTTTTCCCTCGCTATGAGGGCGCGGCGTGGCGATGCTTGGTCTTTTTTTTTTTTTTGCTCTTCGAAGGAAGGGCACGAACCACCCAACCAACATACGCGAAGACGGAGATGCTTTTCGTGTAGGGCTGATGCGAGCAGGCAAGCATGCAGGTCTGTCGATATAAAACCTCTGCCGAGGACGGGTGGGTTGGGGTTTTTCTCTTCTGCATTTCTTTTTTGAGTATCCTCCTGGTCAATTGTTTATCGTCTTGACGGACAAAACAACCAACTCCTTCTGCTTGATTTGCAGAGCTTTACCTTGAAACTCATCTCATATTGGTTTTATCCAATACGTTGATCGAGGCAAGACACCATGGCCGCCCTTCCGCAATTCACCTACATCTTCGCCCTAGGCGTCTGCTTCGCGTTTCTCGATGCCTGGAACATCGGAGCCAACGATGTCGCGAATAGGTATCTATCCCGTCCCTTTCCTTTCTCTCCCCAGTCTCTTCATCTCTAACTAAAGAATGATAATCTAGCTTCGCAACCTCCGTCTCCTCCCGCTCCCTCACCATGCTCCAAGCAATGTGCATCGGAGCCGTAATGGAATTCGCCGGAGCAGTCCTCGCGGGTTCCCGAGTCGCCGGCACCATCAAAAGCGATATCATCTCMATTGATGAATTCACCGCCGAGCCCTCCCTTCTTATGTTGGGCATGTTGTGTGCGTTGATTGGGTCTTCGTTGTTTTTGACGCTGGCGACGAGATTTGGAATGCCGGTTTCTACTACCCATTGCATTAGTATGTTCAAAATACCTTGAGATGAGAAATGTGAGACTAATGGTGTTTGGTTACAGTTGGTGGGATTATTGGGTTTGGGTTTGCGACTGTTGGTGCTACGGGAGTGGATTGGAGTTGGGAGGGCGTGAGCTCGGTTTTTGCCGCGTGGTTCATTGCTCCTGGTAAGTGTTGAGAATGGTTATACGCACAAACAAGTCAGCTGACAGATCCATCTTCCCTATAGGCATCGCCGGCTGCTTCGGCGCCATCATCTTCACCTTTACCAAATATGGGGTGATCAAAAGGAAGAACTCGCTTCGTTGCGCCATGATGACCGTTCCTCTCTACTTTGGCCTCACCACCGGGATTTTGACCATGCTCATTGTCTGGAAGGGAGCTGCCTCATTAGATCTGGATGACTGGGGTACAGCACCAACCGTCGGTACCATCTTTGGGGTCGGGGGAGGCTGCGCTCTCCTCTCCATCATCTTCCTCCTGCCATTCCTCCACGTCAAACTCGAACGTGAGGACTGGACCGTCAAGACTTGGGAGATCATCAAGGGTCCTCTCCTTTTGAGGCGTCCTGCTCCCGGTCCCATGCCTGCTGGTCACCGTCTTGTTCCCGATTACTATGAGGGTCATCACACCAAAGAACAGTTGGAAGCACAAGGTCGTGCGGCCGAGACTCGAAGTGATGAGGAGAGCATGGATCGGACTGAAGTTGAGACGGATGGAATCACCAAAGAGACGAAACTAGACGTATACTCCAACAACAACGCAGCGATCAACATGGCCGCACCAACATCCGACGCCCCCGTCCCAATCGTTCGCAAGTAAGTAGATTCGAACCCCCCCAATACATCCCATCCCACTAACTCCCCCCCCCGTCTAGATGGTACGAACCACAAGCCCTCTGGTCCAAAGCCTGCTACTTCTTCTTCCGCGGCGTCTACATGGACATAGTAGCCGAACAATCCGGGCACAACACCAAAGAAACCTCAGAGCCCAAATTTCTCCAACGTCTCCTCATAGGCAAGAACCTCGCCCAAAAGCACGCCCTAGTCCAACACTACGACGAAAAAGTCGAGCACCTCTACYCCTTCCTCCAAGTCCTAACAGCCGCAACGGCATCCTTCACGCACGGCGCCAACGACGTCGCAAACGCCATGGGACCCCTCTCAGCAATCTACAACGTCTGGCAAACAAACACCACAGGCGAAGACTCCCCCGTACCAATCTGGGTGCTCGTCTTCGGAGGCGGTAGCATCGCCTTGGGACTCTGGACTTATGGCTACAATCTCATGCGCAATCTCGGAAATCGCATCACTTTGCACTCCCCTGTCCGCGGCTTCTCCATGGAACTCGGCGCTGCTGTGACGGTTGTTCTGGCCACGCGACTTGCGCTGCCGGTTTCGACTACGCAGTGTATTATTGGCGCGACGGTTGGGGTGGGATTGTGTTCTGGGGAGTGGAGGGCGATTAATTGGAGGATGGTGGCTTGGTCTTATTCGGGGTGGTTTATTACTTTGCCGAGTACGGCGTTGATTTCGGGGTGTATTATGGCTTTTGTTATTAATGCTCCGCAGTGGGGGAACAACATGGTTGTCGTGTAGAGGAAGGAAGCAAGGAAGGGAGAGTGTTGTTGCTCTTGTTTATACCAGGTTCGTGAATGTTCATTCGCTTTGATGTGGGAACTCATGTGTCAGATTCGCTGTTTTCTTGTTAGTCTTCTGGTTGAGAGTCATTCCAAGGACGGATGTAGACCGATGGATCTCGTGCGCAGAACTCGCCAGCGGGATCATTTCTGAGACTCTCGGAGAGGAAAAAGAATCGTGTGAAGAGAGCATTCTACTTGCCATTGGAAGTGGAGATTATGAATCACTTAGGTGGACTAGATAGCCCTCCTCGAATGGTGCTCTGCGCATCACATGCTAGTAACCTCAATCCAGAGCTCTGATGACAGATTCGAGGTAGGTGAATGTACGCAAGTAAACATTCTCTCATCCTTCCAACAGCTTACTATCTAGCAGTATACCCCCCATCAAGTCGAAAATCCGCCCCATTAATATTACACGCCTCATCCTGACAAAGAAACGACACGATCCTCACAACCTCACTCGGTTCAGCAAATTTCCCCGTCGGCACAGCAGCTTGATAAGCCTTCCTAACTTCCTTATCCGCCCAAGCCCTCTTCCCCAATTCCGTCCACACGGGTCCCGGACTGATGGTATTKGCCGTCAATCCCCTGGGTCCCCACTCGCTGGCCTGACATTTCGTGAGACCGATCAGGCCCGCTTTGCTGGCACAGTAAGGTCCATGTCGATCTAGAGCGACGTGTGCGGCTTGACTTGCAATGTTGACGATACGGCCTATTGGGGGTGGTTTATGAGTTTGTCGTGCTCGTTCAGATGCCGCGAAGAATAGTTTGGCAAAGGCTTGGCCGGTGAGAGTCGGGCCGTAGAGATTGACCATGTAATGACGGAGTGCGTCTTCGGCTGGGAAGTCTTCTAGAGGGTGGAGATTGACGACTCCCGCTGCGTTGACCAAGATGCAGGGAGGGTCTATATCGTCTTGGTCGATGGCTGCGAATGCGCGATCTACGGATGTCTTGGATGTGATGTCGCATTCGTATGTTTTGACATTGTCTGGACTGTCACTCTCGAAGACCTGGCGGAGAGTTGGTTGGACGGTGTTGGCTTCAAAGGGTGCGTACAGGAGTGCTACGCTTGCTCCCTGAGAGCGCAGGACTTTTCCTGCGAGACTTCCAAGTCCACCTGTAATGCTGTGAGTTTGAGGAGGAAGATGCAAGAGTTCTCTGGCTACATACCTACGCCGCCGACGATTATGGCCAACCGAGAAGAGAGCGCCATCTGCAGGGCGGAAATAGCTGGTTGATGATCAAAGTTTCTCACTTCTACTATATATGGTATCGGAGATGAACTCTACAGCGGACGGAAGACCTTACAATGCAACTGCGTGGCCAAGAAGAGGGGTGATTCCGAGGTTTTACTCCCCTGTTTGTGGGGGTCGGAGCTTTCATTGCATCATATAGCGCTGTTGTGCAACAAAACAACTGTGATAATAAGCGAGTATGCATTTTTGTTGATTGGTGTCTCCTGAGTATGCAATGAGGCAATACAGATGGATGGGTGCAGAGTGCAGAAGCCGCCCTCGTGGGGCAGACTCGCCTTGGGCCGAGCCTCCGCGACATGCACTGTACACCATGCGGACTCTTCATGCATGTCCAACCATAAYGTAAGCTGGCGGTGCGCTGCAGGAAGGGGAAATGCTGATGTTCATGGCAATGGAGAAGAACACACTTCGTCGTGGGGAATTGTTTACAGGCTAAGGTAGGTACCTAGAACTAGCTTGTGCTTAGTCAGACGTCATTATTGCCGACTTCCCCTTCGCTTTCTGTTCACCTGACCTTCCCACCACTTCTTCCTCACCGTCGCAGCCTGTGGGAACTCTTCCGCGGCCCAAACTCGCGACCAGCTTATGCTGCGGACGATGGTGGTTGTGCCGGACTTTAAGCAACCCGCCATCCAGGCTCAACTCCAGACCACGGATCCCAGATTATTGAGAGGCTGTCGTTCTCCAACCCCACATTCTGCGGAAGGCAATCCTTGTATTCAACCACCGGGATCTGGGAACAAGTTATATTTGACCATGTGCTTACAACAACGGGAATGTGGAGAGTGGAGACATGTCAACGGATATCCGGCAATCCTCTCAGCACTATGACGTTCGAGCATGGCCAACTGCTACCATTGAAAGATGCTTGAAGGGAGACTCACATCTTTGAGTAAAGGCATATCAGATTATGCGAACCACAACACAACGATCTCGTGACCTCAAGGCCAGCTGGTTTCGACGACGGGTCTCTCCGACTCTCTTCAGCCCATCCCTGCATTGTTGAGGGAATGGAACAGAAAACTCTGCTGATTATAAAATACATGTATGGAAGGTTCTTCGGGTACTGTGCCCAAAGCTCTGTCGAAAGCAAGGATCCTTCTGAGTAGCGTGCTCGAAGATTGGACTCAATCAAGGAAGCAGATTGTTCAAAAGCCCTTGACTGGGGCGATCTGACGCCTCTCATATATACACAGGTCATGCTTTCAACTCTCGGAGTTTCCTGCCCTACACACAACGACCAGCTCTCGAAGACTCCACCTAGATCTTAGCTTTTCTCTACAAGGCTGTCAGGGATCACCGCAAGCTCTCAATTGAGAGCCTCTTCTTCACCATCGTCCATGTTGACATGTATGTACCATGCAACTCTTCGCGTTCGTCTAGGAATCCCGGCACTGAGATACTGTCGACGAACTTTGGCATCACTCACGGACCGAAAGACTGCTGGCATATCCTGTCATTTCAACCACGTCGATGATTGATGGATGCCTGGACAACGGGCAGAATACAATGCCGGCGATTTGCTTCCCTGTGAGCCACGATGGCGGCGAAATCACCGCTGCTGAAAGATGTTCACGATACGCTCTGCGAAACCGTCCCATTACTATCATCAACATGAAGCAGTCCCCTGGGCTGACAAAACGGCCATCAGGCGATCTTCTCTGTAGCCTTGCACCATCTCGCTGGGGGAGTACTCGAAAGTTTCGGCGCCAGCACTCGAGTCGTTTATCGGGAGGATCATCTGCAGTCAGCAGCAGTAATCGAACATCGGCACGTAGCCCATCCGTCTCCCACCTCCCTAATCTGACCCTCAACCACACAGGCGCCTGGAGAAGAGAAAGCGCTGCAGCAGGAGGGCCGCAGTACAAACAATCATCCAGAACATCAGTCTGGTCTCAACTCCAATCCTCCCGCTCTGCGCACGTCGCAAAGTACCCATGGATCGATCCATCATCCTAGGGGCACTAACAGAAACAGAGAAGCTTTCATCCATCGGCCCGGCACTGACGATTCGAAATGCTCCACAACTTCTGGCGACGATTTCAGAGCTAGTCAGCGGAGTCCCACACCGGATGAGGATATGAAGGAGGAGGTCTCGCAAGAATCGGACTTTGAGCCTTTCGACGACGATTTACTGCGACCATTGCGCTATTCTCAGGTTGCGGAAATGGCGAGTCTGTTTCCCATTCCTGTAAAGTCCAGGTAAGCGCTCATGTTGTTGAATTCTGAAAAACGGCTGTTGACATGCAGAATCCAGCGGCTTTAGCATTGGTAGCGACGGTACTCGTAAAGAGCGCAGGCTTCGCGCTCTCTCCCCCCAACACTCCATATCATCCCTACCAAGACCATCATCTGCACTTTCAAAGTCGCCAAAGAAGACTGCAGCGTCAATATTCAGCTTCGAATCTCAAGCGGGAAGTGATCGGACCGCCCCATTATCTCCAGGACTTCCTTCACCATCTACCTCTGACTTCTCACACAGCTTGAAAAGCTCAACCACCTTGTCCAAAAAGCTGTTGGCGGATTTACATGATAATTCGCGGGCCAACGGCGATACGCTGAAAGCCGAAACCAATGGCGAGGACGGTTCTGATTTCCGGAATGGCCTAAAACACGCCCCAAGCTCCAGATCTACAATAGTACCAGGAATCTACTCTCTAGAGCGTCGTACGGAAGAGCTCTACAGCGCCGAGCATTTGGAATTCATCTTGGGAGATGATGAGTTTCTCCACAAGTTCACACAGTTCTTGCGCATCTACAGGCCCTCGAGAGAACCCATTCTTGCACACTATTTAAGCGCCAAGAAAGCCATTCAAGCACTTGCATATGCCAACGCACTGACTGCATTACTGGCTGAACGGAAACTTCCGTATAAATGTCTCCTTCACCCACCTTCCGGCGTCAGGAACATGGAACTGGATCTTGCCGCCAAGCAGGCATTTGATGAGCTTCTGAAGGATGACCTGCATTATTACATTGCTCATATCTGGACCGACTCGATAAGTGCTCTGATCAAACAGAGAATCACAGGAACTCTAGCACCATACATTCGCGAATCGCATGCTGGACTGGGAGAGGTGTTTGTCATTGCTGATCCACGTAGAGAAGACTGTCCGATCATATTCGCCTCGGAGATGTTTGCTTCACATACAGGTTTCAGTCTGGAATACATCATCGGGAGGAATTGTCGATTTTTACAAGGACCGCGTACCACTACAGATTCCGTGCGACGTTTTGCGATTTCCAACAAGGAAGCCAAGGATCATACGGAGATACTTCTCAACTATCGAGGGGATGGGACTCCTTTTCTCAGCATGGTAATGAACACGCCATTATTGGACAGGTATGTTTTGCTGGGATTGGAAGCCACAAGACGTGCGTGCTAATATTAAACATAGCTTCGGCAAGGTCAGATATTTTCTCGGTGCACAGGTGGACGTCTCTGGCCTGCTGCAAGATTGCACTGGCCYGGAGAGTCTGAGCAGACTTCTTGAAAAGCGAAACGAGCATCGAAACGACAGCGTGCAAGATGATGGTGATGGGCATGGGCCTGATCAGTATGCCACCCTGAAGAATCTGTGTCAGAAATTCACCGCGGCAGAGCTTGCCATAATAAACAAGGAGAGTCAAACCTTCAATCGGAAAGAGTACATGCCGGATGATGCAGCTCCGCGACGCAAGATCTCGATTGAAAAACGACTCTTCCTCGCCGATGGGAGCGAATCCGACTCGGAAGATCAAAGCGAGTCAACAATACTGTACCCGGAGCATCCTCCCGCAGAACGACCAATATCGACCGGAAAATTGCCAGGCGCGTACAAAGACGTGAGTCTCTTTTCATCACAATACTTTCCGATGATTGCTAACCCTCCCAAGTATCTACTCCTCMGACCCGCCCCCTATCTCCGCATCCTCTTCTCCTCCCCATCAATCCGTGAGCCAGGTTTACTCCAAACCCCTTTCCTAAACCGTATCGGCGGAAGCAAGCGAACACGACGAGGTCTCGGCTCAGCACTCAAAGCCTCACAACCAGTCACAGCGCGAGTCCGATGGTTACGAGCCGCGAATGAGAATGGTGAAGGCGAAGGAATTACTCGCTGGTTACATTGTACCCCTCTGTTGAATTCTTCTAATCAGGTGGGTATGTGGATGGTGGTTATTGTGCAGCCGGAAAAGGAGATTGCTGAGTCGGTGTATTCTGATAAGTCGAGTCGGACGACTATTCGGAGTGGATGATTTTTTTGGAAGAATGGGGGAGATAGGAGGTGTGGAGCGAGATGCTTCAATTGTTTAAACTTCTTTCATGGCATGTCTTTAAGAAAAACCGAACATGATTTAACCCGAGCGGCTGGGCTAGAGACTAGTCAGTTTTAATGGATCTTGTACATGTAAAATAAAGACCGTAATGCTATACCACATATGATTGCAGACAACACTTTCCATCAAGTTTATCATTCGTGCTAATCGTAGATATGTGGTCGATTCTACCCAAGGTAGGTCTCACCGAAGGGCAATTGATTCCTCCACTACAGACAAATCGCAGATTCCTTATGACCATTCTGCCGCTCTGGCGTATTATACTAACACTGCAGAGCAATTCCACTAGCACGACTAGTAGTCTTCCCTTGACGGGGAAGGTAGGAGACGGCAATATGCTAGGAGAAAGTTTCCCTAACAACTGCTAGCTCCTTGAACAATCTATTATACGTTCTTACGAATTATTTTCTACACATAGTTTGTTTGTTAGACAGACCCTCTTAAAGAAGACATCGTCTGTGGACGAGGTATATTAAGAAAAGAGGTCC
Source organism: Ramularia collo-cygni (assembly GCF_900074925.1). NCBI lineage: Eukaryota > Fungi > Ascomycota > Dothideomycetes > Mycosphaerellales > Mycosphaerellaceae > Ramularia > Ramularia collo-cygni. Next base: position 68,503 of record NW_019716261.1, read on the forward strand.
AAGTCAACCTCCGTATAGAATTAACTTCGACGACGACGGATAGTATCCTCGGAGAGGTAGTAGATTGCGTGTTGAACGGAGATCGTGGCGTCGTATGTAAGTGGAGTTAGGAATGTTTTATTCTCCTCTATTACCTGGTTTCTAATGAGGGAGATCTTGTAGGACCGGCGTTTTTTGTGGATTTGACACCAGTCCCGCTTTCAGCCATGGCTGGCGAAAATGATGTTTTCTTGGGCAATGGAGTTCCTGCTTGTAAGAAGAGCTCGCGAGCGAAGCCTTCGTGGGAACTTGCATTACCAGTTCCATGGCATATCGTGTGCTATGTCAGGTGAGTACGATTTCGAAGACATTGGAAAATACTTCAAGACATGTACTCAGGACAAGATTACCCTCGATGAAGTTGGTTTGAACATGGAGACCTGGTAGACTTTCAAATCGATGTAAATCGGGCTTTGGATCTATACTCAACAGCAAGTGTCTTCCCGGCCTGTGTTGAAGTTCAAGCTTGCCGTGATTGTTCTGAAGCCTTCGTATAATGGAGGATTGGAAGATTTTGTTCTGCAGTACGGCTCCAGGCATCATCAAGTTCTCGAAAGATGCGGACCATGTCGACGTTCCGGTCAAATGGGAAAATGAGGAGAACGACATTGTAGTCTGGGGTATTAACTTGCGGATGTCACCGTTCGTCTGTCCTACCCACACCACTTGAGTAGTATCTCGACTGTGTATGAGACGATGTTATTGCATGTGAGACGAGCGACGGCAAGAACAAGAACGGACGGGAGCTTGGCATCTCGGAAGCCGGCAGCATTTGTGGACCCTGACCCAGAAACGCGTTGTACCTGCCCAAGAGTTCCCTTTCCACTCCTCGAACATTCACTTCACATTTTGGTTATTGCATGTGACAGCCACCATGCGGACCTCCAGCCAAACACATAGGATATCATGAACGTTCAACATGTATTCCAACAAAACCTGCGCCGCCTCACTCGCCGCTTCTCCCTCCTGCGGCGCCTCTCCCTGACCACGACCATCATCACCTTGGTCTGGCTATATGTGATACACACCGGAGAGCGATCCACCTATTCTTCACACATCAATGCTTGTCAATGGAATCAATGGGAGAAATGGCCGGCAGAAGCGACACCGCATCGCTTGGTGATGGTCGCGGACCCTCAGCTGGTTGATCCCCACACATACCCAGGCCGTCCATGGCCGCTGTCAAGCCTCACGGAGACGTACACCGACTTGTACATGGCCAGGAACTTCCGACTCATCAATATCGACCTGGATCCGGACAGTATAGTCTTCTTGGGGGATCTCTTCGATGGAGGACGAGAGTGGGCTACGAGCCGGGCACGGTACCTTAGGGATTACCAGAGGGATCATTTGGTGCAGTTGGRCATATTGAACGAGGCCGAAAGAGAAGGCACACGTATGCTGAGTAATGGCGACGGGAAGAAGGTCGACTTGAAAGACTATGTGCATGGAGAAAAGGGGAGATGGAAGAAATACCAGCAGCGGCAGTGGAATGCCGAGTACGCGCGATTCGGGAAGATATTCTTCGCACCGGAGCAGCTGTATCCGCTTGCTGACAGGGAGCTACTCCCCGCCTATGATGCGCCTGAAGACCCGGTGGCCATCGCGAACGGAGCAGCGGCTGTGGCCTGGCAAGAGTATGCCACTGTAGGAGGGAAGCAGAAGAGAGTCGTGACCAGCTTGTCTGGTAATCACGATGTGGGCTTTGGATCGGGAGTGCAGGTTGCTGTGAGAGATCGCTTCGAGGCACATTTCGGGGAAACGAACAGTGTCTATGTGCTTGGAAACCACACCTTCGTCAACCTGGACACACCGTCTCTATCAGCCTATGAAGAGTACAACAAAGACTACACGGAAAGGTCAAGGGCGGACTTGGCGCACATCTGGAAACCCGCAAGTGACTTTCTAGATACACTGGACAAAAGTGGCTCGCGAGTTGCAGCAGAGGCTTTGAACGATTTCTTTCCCGGCGCGCATCGAGTCCAGAGCTTTCGCCACGAGGTCACGGACTCTAAAGATGCCCTTCCTCATCCGTCGATGGAATCATCAAGGAAGAAGCCACAGCTTCCTGTCGTCCTCCTCACCCATGTCCCGCTCTCTCGCGCAGAGGATGCTGACTGTGGTCCTCACCGAGAGCGTGGTCGTTCCATTCCCATCGCTCTCGGCTATCAATACCAGAACGTGGTAACACCTGGGTTGACTACAACGATTGCACAGAAAGTTGGGGCCGCAGGAGAGATTGTGCATGTCTTTTCTGGAGACGATCACGACTATTGTGATTTGATGCATCGCTTCAATGTTGATCAAAAGTCAAAAGGCTCATCCAAAAGTTGGATCGGCATTTCCAACGTGCGAGAGATAACACTCAAGAGCTTCAGCTGGGCGATGGGTGTGCGGAAACCTGCATTCCAGCTTGTGTCCTTGTGGAATCCCGTGGATTCTTCTGGTAACACGATTGGGGGTGCGYAAACGACCATCCAGAGCCACTTGTGTCTTTTGCCCGACCAGCTGGGCATATTCATCAACTACGCCTCACTTCTTGTATTGACCGCCGTGGTTTTGCTTGTCCGCGGAGTGATCCTGGCACTTCGCAAGCCCAAGCCTGCGGATGTGGAGGACGAGGATGATTTCGTTGAAGAAGCCGAGAAGTTCGCGTTACCGCGCTTCGCACATTCACGCTCTCCCAGTCCCCTTCCCCTGCCACAACCAAACGGTCGTGCAAACGGCTATTCTAGCCCTAACAAAGTCCCCACGAATGAATCCAAGGGACGCCAGCGCGCGAGTTCGACGAGTACCTCACACGGGAGTAACAGTACCAATAATCAAAATCTCAGCGTACAGCGCAGCTACAATGCGAGAACAAGAAGTGTCAGTCCAGCTTTGAATGGCAACGGCGGCGGCTATGGCCTCCCAGCAGGCCAACTCACCGAAAAAGCCGGGTTCCTCCCGTCTATCAAGTGGCAGGATCCCGACGAGGACAGCGATGAAGAATCGCACGTCGGGTCTCATTATGACTTTGGTGRTGCATGGGACGACAGTCAAGCCAAGGGCACCAAATTCAAGAAAAAGAAGACCATTGGCCAAGCCAGAATGGCCGTCATGTGGTTTCTGGAGGGAATCGCTACAGTTGCAATTCCTGCTGGTCTATTCTATGGTTGGATGATACGGAATGGCTGACGCTAATCTACGACTACACTCGCACGTACGTACATACATTCTACATGTACATGCATGAAGCCTTGTTTTTTTTTCTTCTTCAAACATAAACCATCTCCCGGCTCTTGACACCAAATCCCTCTCCATCTTTCATCCTCACCAAATCGGGATCCCGCTCAAATTCATCCGGTGTGTGCGCTGTTCCCAAATGCTTCACCAGTGCATCCACGGATTTACACAGACAATCCATGTCTCTGAATCGATCGCAAAGCACACATGCGAACCCCCCTTCGGGTCGGTGGCATTTCACCACAAATCTACTGTCCATGCGATATTCTCGCACTCCATGTCGACCTGGGAAGTGTGTACTCAATACCCAAACATCGCGTGTGTCGACGGGGATTGAAATATCGCACGCCGGACAGCGATGATCACCTGCAGGGCGAAAGGAAGTGCTGAGTGGTTTCTTCGAAGTTTGGAGATCCACGCTGTATTTGCAGAATAATTCATACGGAGCTTCCGGGAGCGTCTTTTGCGCTTTGGAGTGGAAATCTTGTTTTTGTTTTAGTGGGGAGGAAGATGAGGAGTTTCTCGGTGCTCGGGAGATCATTGATTGGGATCTTTTCATCGAGGTGTCGTTGTTGGATGTCGTCGGGATTGGCATTCCGGAATCTCTTCGGGGCTTTGCTGCGGGACTGGCTGCTGCTGCTGTTTTGCCATCGATTTGGGTGACGTTGGTTTTGGCGACGGTCGTTGACGCTGTGCCTTTGTCCATTAAAGAGGGTGCACTATTCACCAAGGAAGCCATGTCTCTCTCCGGAGCATTCGCTTTTGATTTCGATTTCCGGGATACGGGAGATGTCGACTTTCTTCTCGGTGGTGGCGAGCCGGCTCTTGACTTTTGTCTTTGGTTGTCCCTTCCACGATCGAGATCTTTCGGAGTTACCTTGGCGTCGATAGTCGCGACTGCTGTGGCCGCACGGCTTGGCGAAGACTTTCTCGATGCACGACGGGAACCTGTTGTGGTAGGAGGAGATCCCAACGCCATACGTGCCATGTCCCGTTGGACTCCAGGGGGTGGTGGCGGAGGGACCGTCGAAGAGCGACGAAATCCCTCATCGATTGATTCTCGGCCGACCATGGCCGTCTCGCGGACTGCAGTCGGAGAAGAACGCCAGGGAGGATTATTGGCAGGCTTGGCAGGCTCGATTCTTAGCCGAGCGGGTTCATGCTCGTACGTAGCGACTTCGATCGGACTGCCGTCCCGGATAAAGCCTTGGGGAGGTCGTCGGTATGCGATTCGATTGTATTGGCCATTGAGAGCATTAATGGAGCCATCACGAGCACTATTCTGCGCAGCAATAAGTGTGTCGAGGTCGTCCCGAGATAGGCCTCGTCCGGTATTGAGGGCTTCTTGAAGAATTCCAATGACGGTTTGTTGGAGGCGGATTGTTTGAGCTTGGAGGGCATTTTCTGTGATTACTGGGGTATTACAGTCAGCCATGCACGACACGAGACAAGTGAAAGGGAGGAGATTTCGACTGACAATCACCCTGTGCGTAAATTGGTCCCAAACGCTGGAGATGGTCGTTGTAGGTCCGTTCAATCATGGCCTGTGATCGACGGGTCGCTTCTGCAAAGTACATGTTGTCTTCCCATTCCTCGCGACTTCTTCGTCGTCGTCTACTCCTCGACCGGGATCTGGATGATGATGACCTGGACCGTGGTCTTGAGCGATCATCTTTCTTCTCATTGTTGTTATCTTTTCCATTCTTCTCTCCCTCTTTCGCCCCCTCATTTCCCTCCCCGTCGTTGTTATTGTTGGTGTTGTCGACAGCTTGCAACTGTTTGAGTTTTTCTTGAAGCTCCTTCAACGCTTTGTTCTGTTTGGTATCCAGTTCACTCTGCTTCGCTCTCCTTTCTCGCTTCTCCTCGATTTTGTCGTGCAAGGTAGTCGCAGCCTGGAGAGTTCCAATCACCGTAGTGACCAAAGTGGCGAGTATAAACGTTTTCTACACCTTTCATGTAAGTTGTTGCAACATCGCAAGCAGGCCCTCTCTCATGTAGTCATCTCATACCTTGAGTTTCGCATCTTCAATCAAATTCGCGTAATTCATTTTTCTCTTTGGTGGAGGCGGCGGCGGCGGTGTTGGTTCCGCCTGTGGGGAGGCATTAGCTATGTAGAGTCCTCCGCATGAGATGGACAGCTTCCCATATGTCTCTCGCCCCGGTGACGTTTCAACCGAAGCAAGAGAGAGCAGCAGCGAGGCGAAGTGTTGGGCTTGGCGATGAGCGGTAAGATACGATGAGCCCGCACGGGGCGAGTCGCACACCAAACAGCGCACGGGGCGTCGTCATCCACCCTTTATTACATGTGTGGTTTTGCTGGTCGTGCGCCCGCTTGAAGCACCTGTTCTTCCCTTGTGCCCCGGTTCCAATCACGCGGACGGGATTGACGTCGGGCGTGAGATGCCGGCCGTGAGATTCTCGGATCTGGGATCTGGAGGTATGGGGTCATCCCTGCAAAACTGCGAATGGCCCCATGTCTTGAGACAGTGGTCATGGCGGGATGACTGGGAAGAGCCTGGGAGGAGTTTGTGATTGTAGTATAATTTGTAGATCGTTGCGGAGTGCTCGCTCGAGCTATTTTAAAAGTATCTCTGTCCCAACGATACGGTTCTCTCTGCGAACAAGTTTCGTGCCAGATCTTGTCTTTCCGTTGGGTACGAATGCAGCGTCTTGTATTTCGTCTTGTCTTTCGTCATTGCTAGTCCGCATAGCGTCCTGCATGATGGTGTACTGACGGCGCTGGAAGATCTTCGTAGCGACTGCAAAGATGGCGGTGTATTATTCTGAAGCTTCTTTCCAATACTCCCATGTTCTCGGATGGCGCCGTAAAAGTCATGGGTATCTTGCCTGGCCAGGATCATGAGTCGTGGGCTCGACGTCTTTATCTCGCCTTTTCCTGTCCGAGCAAGAAATTGCTGAAGCGGATACTGGAGTGGACGCTGGAGTAGACTATCCTATACAACGCGTCAGTAATCATGATGTTTTATTGGTCGGCGAATAGCAAAGCCTCATCACGAGATACTTYGTCCTGGAAATGTCCTGCTGGTTAGCTTGTCGCACAGTCTGTCTTGCAGTCTGCGAGCTGGAGCCGCTATGAAACCTCAATGGGACGGAGGTGACAGACTTCCGGAAACACCGGGGCAGCTCCAGCCAGTCTTTTGCGAAAACTTTCATTCACTTCCWCACAACGCTAGCCATGTCTGTAAGTCAGCTTTGACGATATCTTTACACGATTCCTCAAATCTCCGTCCAAATGTTTCTGCTCAGTGCATGCATAGCGCATTGTCCGGGAAGCACAAAGATTACTGCAATGCATGCTCATCTGCAAGACTCGCAAACTCCAGTCCACCCCAGGCTTGCGATTTCCTACTGTGTAACTCCGGGACATGATCCACGCGCACAGTTGTGTAGCTGGAATGTTGGCAGTCCTTCGCGGTGATCCTCATCATCGTCTCTCTGCTTCGAATATGTTGGCGAGAGGGACATTCAGCCCAGCCTGCGAAATGCAGATCGAATCATTGTCTCTCTCCTCCTCCAGAATCTTCACGAAATGCTCCTGCAGTGGCGTAGCACTAGGAGGATGAGGAAAGATAGTCACCCCGGATCCTGGAGACCTGTGGGCTGATTAGTGGTCTATTGTTCGAATTCGAGCAACGTGAGCGCAAAAGCCTTGATTCGGACCGCAAAGTCCAGCTCACAAACATTGTGGAATGAATTCCCCTCCTAATCTCGTGGACCCTTCATCCGCAGAGAGTCCGAAAGCTCGCAGAAAAGTATGATCTGGCCGTCATGCTAAATGACACCATTAATGTCAATGTCACTCTGGTGTCGCCATACGTGCAGATGGTATTGTAGCAGAGGCAAGAGGTCGGCCGCAGATCACGGGCTACGAGAGATCATTCTGGGTATCTCCATCGGATTGGAGGATAAGCAGCAGCTTCTTAGGCGACTGCTATCGGATTTGAGAGTGGATAGGTAGACGTGCTGAAAATGGTTGATCTTCCACACGGACTGTTGTAGGTATCGCGTGGTGATCATTCCCCCATATTCGCAGTTTGTACCACTGTGCCGTCTTCGACGTGCGATGCTTCGTGGTGGATGAGGTGCAAAGTCAAGTGAATGTTCTCAGAATGGTGACGTCGCTTCTCTAAAGAGCAAATGTTGAGGTGGGCTGTGAGGTTGGGCTGGAGCGTAAGGTGGTATTTGGGTGCTTTGAATTTTGAAGAGAACATTCTGCCTTGGTAATCAATTTTCAATCAAAGTCCAGCAGAATTTCATACGCCGGATCAGTCTATGCCGGGTAGGTACCTTTAAGGTACGCCACTCACTTCGCCTATCGTCGGCCGGCATGCTCTGAGCTTCCATTCCCACCTCATCGTGCCGATAGACATTGGTTGGGGAGATGGTCGCGGTCGCGGTCGCGGTCGCGGTAAGTCATTCTTCTCCTTTCCCTTCTCCTCCATCCCATCCCATTCCATCCCTCTTCTCTCCTTCTCCACAAATCATCATGGAGAAGCACAACGACTTGGAAAAGGCTCGCGCCGTAGAGGCAGACATCGCTATGAGCAAGCCGACTGTACCAAAGTCAACGTGCTCTCGAGCTTCACGATCAGCATTGATGCTCTCGTCATTACTTTTGGTATTCACTTGGCTCTCATACCCAATCTACGAGAATGGTAGCCACCACGGATCCTCAACCCCCAACTCCAAAGGTCCTTCATGCCAGCAGGTAGATGCACTCTGGCCGACGAGCAACGATGCATTGAAGGACTCCTTCGATTACCTCTCCACACCCGCCTTTGAAAAGGATTCCATCGCTCGCCTCTCAGGCGCCGTTCAGATCCCCACCGAATCATACGACGATCTCGGAGAGATTGGCGAGGACAAGAGATGGGAAGTCTTCTACCCCTTCCACGATTACCTCAAGGCAACATTCCCTAGAGTCCACGAGGAGCTGAAGTTGGAAAAGGTCAACACTCATGGACTGCTGTACACATGGGATGGGTCCGATGAAAAGAGCAAGCCGGTCGTGTTGATGGCACACCAAGATGTCGTTCCTGTGGACAAGAACACTGTTGATTCATGGACACACCCTCCGTATAGTGGGCATTTCGACGGTACCAACATTTGGGGCCGTGGTGCTGGTGATTGTAAGAATCAGTTGATTGGTATTCTGGAGACTGTAGAGGTGTTGCTGAGTGCAGGCCACAAGCCCAAGCGCACCGTCGTCTTGTCCTTTGGCTTTGATGAGGAGATCAGCGGTCGGCATGGTGCTGGGCATCTGGCCAAGTTCCTCCACGAGCGTTACGGTGATGATGGTGTTGCGGCTGTTGTGGATGAAGGGAGGGGCTATACCGAGTTCTTTGGACGAGGATATGCCGTGCCTGGCGTGGCRGAGAAGGTGAGTGCAATTTCATATCTACGGGGATATCGCTAATGGCTGTTGAATCTCAGGGCTACACAGATGTCGACATCAGAGTCCGCACGTCCGGTGGCCACTCTTCCATCCCCAAAGATCACACCAGTATTGGTATCCTCGCTGAGATCATCACCAAGATCGAAGCGGTCCAATACCCATCTTATCTTTCCGAGAAGAACCCATATCTTACATTCCTCCAATGCGGAGCCGAGTACGCACCCGACTTCCCCAAGAAGCTCAAGAAGCTTCTCCACAAGCACGATTCCAAGAAGACATGCCCGGCGCAATCCGATCCTCTCGCCATCGAAGCCGCCAAGCTAGGCGCCGAAGTGAAGTATCTGATGCRAACCTCCCAAGCAGTAGATGTCATCAAAGGCGGCACCAAAGTGAACGCCATGCCTGAGACTGCTGTCGCAACAGTCAACCACCGCATCAACATCGGCGACAAACCCGAGAACGTATACGCTCACATCGCCCACCTCCTCAAACCAGTCGCACAAAAGTACAACCTCTCCCTACACGCTTTTGACGGAGAAGATGCAGCTTACAATGCCATTTCCCTCTCCTCCTCCCCCAATACCCTGCAAGTCGCACCTGTGACCCCCACAAACGTCGACGCCGTGACGCCCTATGCCGTCCTCTCCGGCACGATCCGTGCGTTGTATGGAGAAGACACTWTTGTTGCTCCGGCTTTGATGACGGGCAACACGGACACGAGATATTACTGGGCTTTGACGAAGCATATCTTCCGCTTTGGACCTGGATATGTTAAAGAGGACGACTTTTCGTTGGGGAGCATTCATACTGTGAATGAGAAGGTTAGTGCTAGTAACCATTTCAAGGTTGTTAAGTGGTTCACGCTGTTTTTGAGGAATATGGATGAGGCCGAGTTGGAGTAGGTAAGGGAAGGAGAGCACGTCTTGATGATTGAAAGGTAGCACAGAGGCGCAACGTCTACATGAGAAATGCCAATTTGGAATGACACTACGTATTTGAAGAACTTCTATCCCTTGTCGGTTCGCATTCACTCTGCTCCTTGCCCTCAAAGCCAAATTCTCGCTGCACATTCTTAATGGAGAGCAGAAATCGTGCAATGAACCTAAGCTTTTTCATCCCACGACTGCTTCGCCTCCATACCGTAGCTTCGTCGCGCCTCTCGTTCCCAGCACGGCCGAAACCTACTCCCCAATCGTCATCACCTTGTCGAACCCATGCATAGTGCCATTGTGGATCAAATAGAACTCCTTCGCCAGCCGGTCGAATTCAGCGGTGAGCTTGGGCTTCCCGACAATTCTCTGGAGCTGCGACAGCAAGAGGAGTGGCCTCACAACTTCGTATGAAGCGATGGCGAAAGTTGGATCGAGAACGACTTTGTCGATGCTCAAATTGACCCCGTATCCGCAGGCCTTGAGCCATCCAATATAGCTAGTAATCGCGCCATTGTGATCGCGTTGGTATATTTGAGCATTCCCAAGAGCCGTATAAGCAGGTATCATGACTGGTTTTGTCGGGGCGCTCGCAGAGATGGCTCCGTACGTCTCATTGATCTTGCGAACCATTTTGGCGATGTCTTGCACCGCAGTTGGACTCTTCGTAGCGCGTACTCTAAGTTGCTCAAGATACTGGGATCGCTTCTGTTTCGTGTCGTTGCTGGTCTGGTCTTCGACTGAACAGGACAGACAGGTACACACAAAGCCCCAAGCATCGTTGAGGTGGTATTGCATTTCCTTCTGGTCCATCGTGTCTTTGTAGCCGATTGTGATCTCATCCCCAATAGAAATGTCCTTGGTAGCACGCATGACCAACAGGTCTCCGATAAAGCAATGACTAGCGGTTCCAATACAAGAATGATTGGCCAATGTCACCGTGGGCCAGATTCCCCTTCCGGTGGTGGCTCCCCATGCTCTCGGGTCGCCAAATGGAGCGCGGCAACTGCTCGGGTTGCGGGCAATACCAGTACTGAAACAATTGTAATGGAGAATCTCATGGATCTGGAAAAAGTCCAACACTGGCATTCCATCCACCAAAGGAGTGCAAGGCTCTGGAGATCCGGTGGATGGCTGTCCATCGTACAGGCTCAGTACCTTTGGAGCCAGCGACGGATTGTCGTGCAGTTTCTTCAGCAGTACTCGGTGCATAGCCCCGGTCTTGATGGTGTAGGCGGCTGCTCGAGCGACGTCGAGTTTCAGTGTTTCATACGCGCCGATATCGTTCTCGTACACAACGCAGGTGGCTTTCTCACACAAGATCAAATCACCCATCTTGATCGGTGCCGTTGAGAACAGGCCACGTCCTCTCCCAGGACTAGCACGCACTTCCACCTGCTGGAGAAAATCCGCAGCGTCGACACGAGGTTTCGAAGTAGAGAGTGCGGCGATGATCTTCTCAAAGTCGTACTTTCCGGATTGCTCGACGAGTCTCGCGGAAGTGCGGGCGAGCTCCCGTGTTGAATCTCTGTCGGTAGGATCCAGACGAAGATTGGATTCGAAGTGCTCACTTGCTTGCTGAAAGTCGCCAAGCTGATAAGCCGAAAGCCCTGCGCGGTAATACGCTTTAGCATCGAGACTCTTCGACCTGGGATCGGTGCCTTTCGTCAAGGAAGAAAGCGCGTCTACTATGGCAGCATCGAAGCGGCAAAGTTTCAAATGTACCAACGCACGGTTCCGCGTAATGTCATGCGTCAGCTCGTCTTGCTCGCTCACTGATATACCTTCCGTGTACTGTGCAAGCGCATGAACCAGTTGTCCGTTCTTCAAAGCTTTGTTCCCCTTCTCCTTGCACCTTAACGCATATGTGTTTCCGTCGTCCACGACTGCTCGAAACGAATTGGGGACGCGCAGATCAGTAGGCAAAAGCTGCACCACGTCCGAAATATGCTGGACCAGAATGTGAGCGCTCGCCTCGTCGCCTGCCCGCGGCCGATACTGAAGCGCGCAGGCGAAGTGGGGTTCCTTGATAGCGATAATTGTCTGCGGTAGCAAGACGTCCTCTCCTGGGCGGTTGTGAGTATCGAGTCTCAGGAGAGCGACATTGCCATGTTCGTCTTCAACGCCAGTGACAAGAGTCGTGTCGCTGAGCACCAGCTGCCCCGTCTGTCGGGCGAGCACGAATTTACCCTTGTTGTGGACGTTCACAAGCAAGCTGGTGAGATTCACCTATTCGAATGTTAGCAAACGTGATCGTATGTGGATGCGCGATGCTCACCCGGTTCAGACTTTCCAAGGCGGTACTGCACGGGGGATGAGCCGGGCGGTCCACCACAAAAGCCGGATCTGGATATGATGTGAAGGCGAGTTGGTTGTCGGCCAGAAGCTGCTGCGCCAGCTCTGCGCGCGAGTACCGGGGGGAGGAAGCCCCCTCCCGTTGTGCGGTGTAGTATATCTGGCGGGTGTGATGTTGGCCCACGGCCTGAGCAAGGTCGAAGGTTTTGCCCGACACTTCCATGATGATGGTCCCGGGAGAATGTCAAGTCCACGAAAAGATAAGCTGTGAGGTGAGCATGCTTGTTTGACAGGTCCCCCAGGTTTGTTTGTCAAAAGCGGGAGAGGCCCTACCTCCTTCTCAGGCGCTCCTCCGAAATTGCGTGACTTCCGAGGTGTGATGTGACTTCCGAACTTTCCGAACTTCAATTAGTAAAGTAGTTAGGAAGGTAGGTACGGTTTTGAACTTTCTGCGGAGCATGTTTAGTCAGACTTACCCCCTGCTATACAACGGCAATACGAAGGGGCTGTGTGGAGATAGGAGAGGCCATTCGTTGTCTGCATCATCGGAGCTAGGACCATCGTAGTAATCCCACCATGACGAGACTGTCCCGCGATGAGATCGTACTTTGATGAGATTGTACCAGTATGAGATTGTACCATGATACTCCTGCGGCATTCGAATGGGCAGGGAGGAGGATTCACTCTGTGAGCCCGGATACCTGACGATCGCCGTCACAAGATGAGTGTGAGAGAATCCACCGACCTTTTGATCATCAGTGAGCCCTTCAGCCATCGGCAGTCCATACACAGCYCCGACGATACAACAGTCTGGGAGTTCATGATCAGATACGAGGCGGAGGTGACTATTTCATCGCGTCTCTGCCCCATTCTCCGCTTTGACGTCTCACGATCTGGTCTGTTGAACAATATAGGTRGGCCAAGAAGTCCTGGCATCGAAACGACTGGGAAGTTCCAGCACATGCAGCACCGCCATGGAGAAAAACATCCATATGCAATGGAAGTACCAACAGAAGATGGAGTCTGCATTGATGGACGTGTCGTCAAACGTGAAAGTGGAGACGCGGATAGTCGGTCGGACTTGTCTCCGCTCGGGACGGGATACCTAGTTCGGCGGGACCCTGAAACCTTGCCACGCGCCCCCTGTCTCCATCTCTGCTTTCCGTCTCATCAGCACAACATCACCTTAGCTTCGGCATACCCTCTACCGCCCGACTTCGTTCATGTCAGCGCAGCCTCATCTCCTTCAATCCGTCACTGTCGAAATAGGGAACCGGAAGGATATAGTCTCACGTTGCTAACAACCCACGAACCTTGGAAGAATTTCCTCAGTTCCGCCACATACCTTATTGTGCGTCGACCGGCCATACCGGTCGATATGGAACCCAAAATCGACGCCTACCTCACAGAGCCCGATCTTGTGGTGCTGAACAACCTTTTTGGCGATGTCTCTCAAGGCCTTCGCACGGAGACGAAGCCCTCGGATTCAGTCCCGCCACCAGAGACCATTGACAAGATTGCATCCACCAAGCAGGATTTCACCGAAAATGACCAGACCGCTCTGGATCGACTAAAGGCTCTCAACGATCCCACAAGCCCAGATTTCAGCCCAACTGTTTTCGTGATGTGGGACGAAAAGGACATTCCGCGTGTCCTGAACGAATACCTCGTCCGGCCTTATGCCAAATTGGCCACCAGTATCGTCCGCCATCCGACAGATGTAGTGTTCTTCACACACATCTTGATTTATCTTTTTGTGATTCTGCCAAGTGCAATTCGGCTCTTCACGAATTTCAACTGGATTCACGGCATTGCCCACTCGGTCTTCACTTTCTGGTGCGCAGGGTCATACACTCTCATGCTACACAACCACATTCACAACAACGGAGTGCTTTCAAAAGACTGGTCTTGGCTGGACTTCGCCTTCCCATACGTCACAGAGCCATTGATGGGCCATACTTGGGATTCGTACTATTATCATCATGTCAAGCACCACCATGTCGAAGGGAATGGCCCGGATGACCTGTCCTCAACCATCCGATACCAGCGGGACGATGTCTTCCATTTCCTACACTATGTTGGGAGATTTCTTTTCTTCGTTTGGATCGACCTACCCTTGTACTTCATCCGCAAGGGTAAGACTGGCCTTGCCGCACGAGCTTTCTGTTCAGAGATGGCAAGCTATGCCTTCATGTACACCATGACTAGGATCAACCCAGGAGCTGCTACTTTCGTGTTCTTGGTACCGTTTACACTGTTACGACTTGGGTTGATGGTTGGAAACTGGGGACAGCACGCTCTTGTCGATGAGATTGAGCCAGACTCTGACTTTCGCTCCAGCATCACACTGGTAGATGTTCCGGTAAGTCTTGCCAGTCCTTACTTGCTCTACCATCCAGCTGACCCCATAACCAAAGAGCAACCGCTTTTGCTTCAATGACGGCTACCACACAGCCCACCACCTCAATCCCAGAAGGCATTGGCGCGAGCAACCAGTACACTTCCTTCAATCGAAAGAAGCATATCGTCAAGGTCGCGCTTTAGTGTTCTACAACATCGACTACCTGTTCCTCACCTTCAAGCTACTACAAAAGGACTACATGCATCTTGCGTCTTGTCTAGTTCCAATGGGTGAACAAATTGGCATGTCCCAGCAGGAGCTGGCTGATATGCTACGAACGAAGACGCGGCGTTTCACCGAAGAGGACATCCAACAGAAGTTCTCTACCGGTGGAGGTGCCAAGCCAAAACGCAAGAGCGTATCTTGGTCCGCCATCATGTCCAGGACCGCAGCATCGTTGGGTTTGGCAGGCGCTGTGCCGGAGACGAGTCACTTGAAGTCCACATAGTATGTGTGCTCCATACGAAACATGATAGAACTAAATAGAAAATGAATAGATGGACCGCAATCCTTAATCCTCGAGACGACGTACACTGGGGTTGAAAGGCTCGTTTCACGGGCGCGGCCTTCAACTCTGACAACTTGGGTTGACAAAAGAGCAGATGCGAGGTCTTGCCTTCAAGGTCGATACACATATCTCATTTCTGATATGGATAAAAATGCCACTCGAGCACTCACAGATGATTCGGTTTTATGCCAAACCTCGACGACGCTCTAGTATACGGTCGACATGAACAAGCAGACCCGAGGCGACTCGCTGCTGGAAGAACATTCCAGCGCTAGCAAGTCCTCAAGAGCTGTTTGCTTCAAAAAGGTCCGTGTCTGACCCGCGTTGCTACGTTTCTACCGCCGCTTTCCAGTTCAACACCTGGAATAAGCTTCACCTCATCATCAGCAGCCCGCTCCATTTCCTCACCGCGATCTGGCTCCATCTTATGATACGAGCCCGCTTTGTCTCATCGTCGACTTGCAGCAGCGTCACAACATCCGCGCCTCGTGCGCCAACAGCACAACCTCCGAGCTATGGCGCGCGGCAAGCAGTTAGTCTCATGTAGCCTGTGGTTCGGACCCAACTGACGCATCGCAGGCCATGTCGCTCATTCCAGATGGGCAAGTGTACCAAGGGTACCTCCTGTAACTACGCTCACGTCCCCGACCCGAATTTCRTACGCAAGGTTTGTCAGTACTTCTTGAAGGGAGCATGCAGAAGAGGTGCAGATTGTACCTTTTCACACGAGAAGGGTGCCGTGGATACGAATGGCACCACAGCCACCAAGAGCAAAGGCGCCACGGCGAGTTCAGAAGCTGCTATGAAAGATTTTCGATGGAAAGTTCCCAAGGAGACTACCAAGACAAATCCATTACCACCACAAGCTTTGAGCATGTTCTTCAAGCAAGCACTGGAGCTCGTCAACAGCGACACTGGACCTATGCAAGAAGTGGTCACTCTTCTTGCTAGTGATTGTGGACTGCTACGGATTGATCAACTGCTCAGCCAGCCTTTCGACACCTTCAGTCCAGCCCAGCTCGGCAGAGTTATCGACAACTTGCTCAAGCCTTTCTTCCAGATGCTTTTGCACCCCAACGTGGTGTCTTCTGTCTTGCTGCGGTCAAAGGTCGTGACGATCTACAACATCATGTACTCTGGTGATGGTAGCGACCAGCGCTCAGTCCACTTGCTCGCCAGTCTTGCCGCTTACTTCTCAAACGCTGGTTTCCTTGATGCTCCTCCAGTCGATGGAGCAATCGATGCAGATACACTGGCTGTCTTCGAGATCACCACTCGAATCTTTTCAAACGTGGTCGAATACAACACTCTTGCGCACGTAAACCCAGGGTTCCTGCCTATCGCGGAGACTTTTACTGCACTTCTGAGTAATCTCCCTGCAAGCACCACCTTCTACATGAGCAAAGCCAACAAGGCATTTGAGAGGCTTCAGCAGCGCCTTGGAATCGGCGAAGCAATTCCTGATGCCCAGCAGCAGCAAAACTTACCTGGCGCACGTGCAACGTTCCAATTCACGCCGGATCGGCCAGGCCAACTCTCAGAAGATGGTCCCAGACATGACAATGACCACGCCAACATTTGCGAAATCTCCATCCTGCCAACTCTGCAAGAGATTCAGAGCACTCGCAACGAGTACCTTCCAGTCGCAGATCCTGCACTTTGGCATCTAGGTGGTGTTGCTGGCTTGATTGATCGTCACTTCCGCTTGTTGCGGGAAGACACCGTGGGCCAACTGAGAGACGCCGCAAAGATTGAGCTCGAAAAGCTTCAGAATCCCCAGTTTCACATCACTCCTAAGCGTCAAGCAGCTCGAACCTTCGTCTACGGCCATGTCCAAATCGCTGCTTTTAGCTTCGATGAACATCACGGCGCTCAGATCGCGCTGCGCTTCTCTCGACCTGCAGCTAACAATCAGAAGTCGAGTGATGAGAGCCGAGAGTGGTGGGAACAGTCGCGGAGGCTCGGCCCAGGCACCCTGATCTGTCTCCTCAGCTCAGAAGGCTTTGCTTCGTTCCTGGTCGTGTTGCAAGGACAGAAGCCTACAGAACTTCAGAAGGCCTTCGACCTGACGTCTGACCCAGAGAGCGCATACGTCGTCGTGAAGCCACTCAACGACAGCGACCTTCACAATATCCTGTCACTGGCAATCGACGACTCCACTTATGCGCATCTCTCGATTGTGGAGTTTCCGGGCGTGCTTCTCGCTTCTTTCGAGCCCACTTTGCGAGCTATGCAGCAGATCAGCCAGTCTCTCGACATGCCTTTTTCACACATCTTGGCTCCCACCACTTTTCCCGAACACCCCGACGAAGAGATTGCCGTCCAGCCTCCGTTATTTGCCACGAAACCAGGCTTCAAGTATGACCTGTCGAAGGTCACCACCAACAACCAGTCCTTCTCCTTCACGCCTGGCGAGGTCATCGCAGACTCTGCCACCGAGCTTGCGCAGATTGCGCCTCTTGATCCAGGCCAAGCTTATGCAGTCATTGCCTCCCTCTCGCGATCCTTTGCTGCAATTCAAGGCCCACCCGGCACAGGCAAGAGTTATACTGGGATCCAACTGATCAGAGTCCTGCTGGCCAACAAGAAGGCCTCTTCGATGGGACCCATTGTGGTCTGCACGCATACTAACCATGCGCTGGATGCAATTCTCGAACGCTCGGTCGATGATGGTGTGACGGACATGGTCCGAATTGGAAGCCGCTCGAAATCTGAGAGGCTTGAGGATATCAATCTGCGCGCTCTGGGATACCAAATCGACCTCACCAAAACCGAAAAGTCTCGACGTTGGGAGCTGAAGCAGACCATCAAAGAAGAGGCTACAGAGATCAACAATCTGCTCGAATCATTCAAGGCCGTCAAAACCCATGCAGCTGTGAAGCATTATCTTCTCGGCACCTATCCTGACTACCACAGACTCATTTTTGGGGACATCACCGACGAAAATGGATATGAGCTCGTGACACGCCGCCGAGAGTCCAAAATTGACACATGGTTCAGAACTGGTTGTCAAAGCCGTGGGCGGCAACGATCCGTCATTGACCTTCAGGATGTCCCTCTTAACCAGATGACCAATCTAGAGCGCCGAGCCATGTTCAACTCTTGGACGGCCGAAATGCAGGCCGAGCTCCACGAGAAGCTTCGTCAAGCTTCATCCTCGTACGATGCGGCCAAGAAAGAACTGGACGGGATTCGAACAGAAACAAACCTTCGCGTGCTCCACAAAGCAAGCATCATTGGTCTCACAACGAGCGGTCTCGCTCGTAACATCGAGCTCCTCCGCGATGCAGGTGCCAAAGTTTTGATCTGCGAGGAGGCCGGTGAGGTGCTCGAAGCCCACATGCTGACGGCTCTTCTTCCCTCTATTGAACAATGCATTCTTATCGGCGACCACCAGCAACTTCGCCCTCAAATACAGAACTATGATCTGTCAACGGAAAGCCCAAGTGGAAGCCAGTATGCACTTGATCTCTCCCTGTTTGAGAGGCTCGTCCAGCCACAGGACATTTCTACTCAACGACTGCCACTCTCCACATTGAACGTCCAGAGACGTATGTATCCGTCGATTTCGGAGCTTATCCGCCAGACACAATATCCTCTCTTGCAGGATGATCCATCAGTCTCGCTATATCCCAAAGTCGTCGGGATGCGCCAGCGTTTGTTCTGGATGGATCACGACGAGCCCGAAGATGACAACTCTGGCGACACTTCGAAGACAAATGCATACGAAGTTGATTTGGTGTTGGCTCTTGTGAAGCATCTGGTTTCGCAAGGCACTTACAAGCCTGCCGACATCGCCGTCATCACACCGTATCTGGGCCAATTGAGAAAGCTTCGACAGAACCTTGGCAACACGCATGCAATCTTGCTGACCGAGAGAGATGTTGATCAGCTGCGGAAAGAAGGCGGCGATGACGAAGGCATCGTGGTACCAGAGCATTTGGCAACAGACTCGAATACGTCGAAAGGCTCTCTCAGCAAAGCCATCAGACTCGCAACCGTCGACAATTTCCAGGGAGAGGAGGCCAAGATCGTCATCATCTCTCTTGTACGCAGTAACAAGACGAACAAGGCTGGCTTTCTCAGGACTCCAAACAGAATCAACGTCCTTCTTTCTCGAGCTCAGCATGGCATGTACATTATCGGCAATGCCGACACAATGGAGAGCATCCCCATGTGGCAAGAAGTCATCGACATGCTCAAAGAAGACGACAATCTTGGTGAGATGTTGGAATTGTGTTGCCCCAGACATCCCGATACCGCAATACTTGTCGAGCAGCCTGGCGACTTTGCACGTCTATCTCCAGAGGCTGGCTGTGATCTACTTTGCGAGAAGCAGCTTTCGTGTGGGCATGCGTGCATTGCCAAGTGTCACTCCGACATGCTTCATGGAGCGGTGCATTGTCTGAAGCCATGCACGAGGATCAAAGATGGCTGCGAGCACCTTTGCCTGAAAGTTTGCGGTGATACCTGCGACAGACGTTGCAATGCTCCCGTTATGGGTGTTGAGGTTCTGCTTGGCTGTGGTCATACGAAGACTGCCATGCCATGCTACCAGTACCAGAAGCCTTCCACCATACCTTGCGAAGAGCCCGTCAGGCGATTGATTCCTGGTTGTAACCACGAGATTACCACGGAGTGCCGCATCAACGTCGACAGTCCCGGATATGGCTGCTTTGCTGAGTGTGGTGCAGTATTGCCTTGCGGCCATATCTGTCAAAAGGCCTGCTACCGTTGTAACACCCGTGAATATGGCAGACTCACAAAGACCGATCATGGAACATGCGAGCAAACGTGCGATCGTGGATACAGCACGTGCAAGCACCGATGCGCTTCTACTTGCCACGGAGACRAACATTGTCCACTCTGCCTGAAGAATTGCGACACCCGCTGCTCCCACGCACTGTGCGGTCAGAAATGCTCGGAGGCTTGCAGTCCCTGCCTTGAAGAGCAATGCGTTTCTGGAACCCTCTGCTTTCACAACAAGCCTTGCCCAATGCCTTGTGCTGCCCCTTGCACTTGGGTGCCTTGTTCTGAGCGGTGCGACAAGACTCTTTCTTGTGGCTGCAGATGCCCTTCGGTTTGCGGAGAGGAGTGCCCGGATGAGAGGTTCTGTCAGAAGCATGGCAGCGACGACGTCAAAGCTATGCAAGCTGATCTCATCATGTTCACTCCGTATGAAGATGTCGACMTCGATACTGATCCGTGCATCTTCACTCCTTGCGGTCACATCTTTACCATCGACTCTCTTGATGGTACTATGGGCATGCACGAGTACTACGAGACCGACCCGCTCACTGGAAGATACACCGGACTCAAGACGTCTGCCGAGCCCTTCTCCATCGAGGAATCCAAGCCTTGCCCAGAGTGCCGCAGTTCGCTACGCAGCCTCGCTCGCTATGGACGCATCGTTCGACGAGCTCTTCTTGATCAAAGTGCCAAGAGACTAACTGCTTGGTCGAACAAGAGGCATCAAGAGCTGGCAACGTCTCTGGCGGATCTTGAAGGCGAGCTCATGGATTCCATCGACTTCCCACGCAAGCCAACGCAGAATATCGTGCTAGACGGCCCATCTACCTCGCAACGCAAAACCGTGTTGAATTTGAAGACCTCGAAGCGCTATCGTAGGATCTACCAGCTCATAAACGACATTTCCGCCTTCCGCAACAAAGTCAGCAAGGCGGAGCAGCCCTATCAACGAGTACACGACCTGGTTGAGGTCGTCCGACGTCAGAACACTACCTCGTCCTCGATTGCGAAGTTTGAGTTTAGTAGTGAGGAGCTGCAGCTACGCGAGCACTTGCAGGCTGGAAATCTTCTCATTCGTAGCGTCATGATCATGCTGGGCGATGTGATCAAAGTCCACGGCGAGACTCCACATGACACGCGAGGCATTCTGAGAGTGGACTTTACGACAAACCGTGAGATGTGCGAGCAACTGATCGATGAGGCTGGAACCAGCAAGAATCTTCGTCAGCAGGCGGAGGCGCAGATCCACTGGGCCAAATTTGCGGCGCTGGAGTGCGGTGTCTTGAGCAATGTCTCTGAAGACGAGGATCCTGGAGTGCTGCATCGTACTGATATGTTGAAGAAGAAGGCACTCAAGCTCCTGGGCTCCATTGATCTGGAAGCGGCTCCGTTGAAAGATCTCGCGGAGGAAGCAAAGGACGTTCGGAGAATGCTCAAGGAGGGAGGCATGTCCGTTTCTGAGATGAGAATGGTTGTGCGAGCTATGGCGAAGGAGTTCGCTGGCACGGGACATTGGTATCGGTGTGAGAACGGACATCCGTTCACGATTGGAGAGTGCGGAATGCCAATGGAGCAGGCGAAGTGTCCCGAATGTGGAGCTGGAGTGGGAGGACAGCAGCATGTTTCTGTTGGAGGTGTTACCCATGCTCGGGATATTGAGGAGAGGTTTGGAGGTTTGGAGCTGTGAGGTGAGGTGAGACTGGGTGAAGCTTCCAGGTGATGAAGAAGGAGGAATGCCTGCTTGAAGAAAAGCTTTCTGTCTTCATTTTCTTGCTGAGGACATCGACTGACTAGGTACTTGGTAGTTTCCTTGGAGGTCAATGCAAGCGGTGACAGCAATTCCGCAATGAGGTGATTTTTGGCCAAATTTCATTCTTGAGGAACCCCCGGCGGAACAATTGCTGCCCCTCGTGATAACCAAAAACTACAACAACCATTATAGCTTGCTTGCAAAGTATTAGTGGAATGAAGTCCGCCAATTCAATCACTGTAATTTTCACGCAAAGCTGTCGATATGAGTGTTCCAAAACAAAAACAGCGCCCTGAACTGCTCTCTCGATTGATCGACGAGCCACTCTGCTGGTGACGAGGGATCCAGTAGGCTTAAAACCGTCGAGCCTGCAGAGAGCAGAGAGTAGGAAGCGAGCCTCCGACCTAGGAGAGCATTGCGTTCAAGGCCAAGGTAGAGATGAATTCATTGTCCCACTCACGAGTGAAGGACTTCAAACTGAGAGCCGCCTCAAAACAGCAACTTTCACGCAAAGCTGTCGATATCAGTATTCGTCAACAGGAATGATGCTTTGAAATGCTCTCTCAGTTGATACACGGGCCACTCTGCTGGTCGCAAGGAATCTAGTAGGTCTAGAATTGTCGAGCCTGCCTGCGGAGAGAAGAAAGCGAGCTTCGTTCACGCAAAGCTGTTGATACAAGTTTCAATACATTGAGGARAATAGCGCCCTAAACTGCTCTCTCGATCAATTGATGGGCCACTCTGCTAGTGGTAGGAAATTTAGCAGACTCAAGGCCGTCGAGCCTGCGGAGAGTAGACAGCGAGCTTCGTTCACGCAGAGCTGTTAACATAAGTTTCAATAACTTGAGGGGAACAGCGCCCTAAACTGCTCTCTCGATTAATTGACAGACCACTCTGCTAGTGGCAGGAACTCTAGCAGGCCTAATTTCGTCAAGCCTATGGAGAGCGAGAGCAGAGACCAGAGACCAGAGAGAACGGGACACACTAGAAAATAGCCAAGAGATCATCTATGACGTCAATAACGGCATACCGATGTTCCGACATGTTAAAACTGCCTTTGACCTGGCTCGATTCGTCATTGTCTGTCCCACTCACGATTGATGGCCGTCAAAGTGAGAGCCGCTTCAAAGCTGTCGTCCTCGATGMGACTCTCTTTTCCGCCAGCCAAAATAAAGTGTACGCTGTCAACGGTGAGCGTACTACTTGGAAAGACATTCACAACAAAGAGTTCATCTTCAAGCACCCCAAGCAAGAATCGACCATCTCGCCGGAATCTTTTCTTCTATTTCGCCGCCAGCCTACTCCGTCGCGAATTCTATGAGCCGCCCGACTGGTTCAAGGATGCCGAGTTGGGTCCTATTGCTGAAGCTAGTAATCYTTGGGTTACGCCTGTCGCATACCTCCAGAGCTGTCGATATGAGAAATCATCGACAAGAGCAGCGCCYTCAACTTCTCCCTCGCTTAATTGACGGGCTACTCTGCTAGTGGTTGGAAATCTAGCAGGCCTAAAATCGTCGATTCTATAGAGAGCGATACGTTAGTTAGGTCATGGCGGGAATGAATGAGGATGACTTGTCCCGGTGAACAATCCTCATATCGACAGCTCTACATACCTCCGCCGTAGCACTCTTAAATAGATCTGACGATATAAGAAAGCATCGACAAGAGCAGTGCCCTAGACTGCTCTCTCGATTAAGCAACGGCCACTCTGCTGGTAGCAGTAGTTCTAACAGGCTCTAAATCATCGAGCCTGTGGAGAGCGACGCCTCAGGACATTATAGACATAACTAAGGATGCCTTGTGTCCTAATAAATAATCCTCATATCGACAGCTCTACTTACTTCTAAGCATCTTCTCGGTCGCGTTGGCAATACAAGCACCGATGGGCCTCTCGAGCTGAATGCTAAGCAGTGGCTCAAGAGTAGCTTTGAAGAGAAACTCCCCAGCCTGCCGAACGATTACGATCCGGCCTCGGCTAAGGAGAGACTGTCAAACGAGATCTGGAATGGCCAAGTAATACCGACCGACTCATCGAGAGACTACGATAGAGACGATGATCGCTGATAATGTTCCATACACTTATGAGTCAAGAAAGGTTGGACCGTCACGCAGAGCTATCGATATGAGGATTTGTCATCAACAGCTGCTCCCTGAACTGCTCCCCCGATAAGTTTACAGGATACTCTGCTAGTTATTAGGATTCTAGCAGTCCTAGATTCATCGATACTGCAGAGAGCGATGCCTTAGGACATTATAAGGATGTATAGGGATGTCTTGTCCCGATGAATAATTCTCATATCGACAGCTCTGGTTGGACGAAGGGGCGTCTAGGTAGCCGACTACTCAACACTTCACTTTAAATCTTCCACAAAAAATCAGAGATCGAAGCCTCGACATGCACCTCACCCAACACCGCCCGCGCGTCCTTCAATACAGTCCAGTATGGCAAAAGAGCCCTCCTCTTCGCGTCGCCCCCCTTCGAGATGGTGCGCAATCCCCTCTAGAGCAAAATCAACACTCAGAAAACCTAGCGTTGCTCCTTTGCCTCGGATCTTGATGTCTGCGTTTGCTTCGATGGCCTCGCCAAATTTGCGGAGGAATTCCACGCAATGAGTGAAGATCTTGAAGAAGTTGACACGCGCAGTAGGTAGGTCGCCCGTGAACTCCGTGTAGGCAGCGTCCTTGATCTTGTCGAGGGAAATATGGAAAGGGTTGGCGTGGATGGCGTGCATGACACCACGGACTGATTTCTTGGAAGGAGTTCTAATGCTGGAGCCTTTGTATACTCTCATCCAGAAATCTTGTGTGGTCCGGTAGCTCTGGTTATGAAGGTAGTAGAATAGTGACGTCTCAGACAGACTCGCTAGATCAAATTCTCGTAGCACTCTTATGCTGATCGGTGAGAAGTCGGCGCGGTCTCTAGGCTTTGACTGCGGTATGGCGGTACTAAAGTCCTGCCCCAGGGCTTTCCGAAAGTGGTAGCTGAAATCGGCATCTGGAAGACCTCCAAGAAACAAGTGAGGCATGAAGATTCGGGATAGGTCCTCCATTAGTGGGATCTTCTGCAAAGGATCTTCGCGAGCTTCCTTAGAGCATTGTATAGGTGAAGTACTGCGCAGACGTATCCGGTCTGGCAGCAGAGTTCCATACCCGCGAGACGAAATGCGGTGAGCAGCTCAACAATATGACAACCAGCAGTCCATGGAGATTGATAGTAGAGATCGAACCGCTTTTCGCGAATGTAGTCCTCTAGATCGTCGAGAAACAGTCCAAAGGTCAGCTGGAATTTATCCAGGCCAGCTTCTTGACAAGCAACAATGGCAGAAACTGCCGCTGATATCTCTTTCTTTACCTCCATAGCAAAGGAAAGAGCTAGGAGGCGGCAATTCTGTTTGGTGGGAGTCGGGTCTGGCCAAAGGAATGCCTTGTAAGTTGAGAGTAGCATCTCGTAGCCATAGACCAAATGAAATGGCGGAGGCGACCTGTTGACATCAGTTGGCTCATCCTTGTCCGAGGGCAGAACCATTTTCAATAGCGGGAGGAGTGGTTCCGAGATATGTGTATCTTTATCCGAGGCTTCAAGAGCTGACATCGCTCGCCCTGAAACTAGAAGCTGTCGCATGCTTTCTTGCATCTTGTCAAGCGCCAGATCATCTTCCTCGTCTTCGATTTGACCTGGACGCAATAATTCGCTCGGCACAGGGATCGTTGGACTAGAGAAAACTTCGAGTGGTCTTAAAGGAGCACCGGCGTTCGAAGAGATCACCCTGTAGTCATCTAGAGTACGACAATCATGCAGTATCCGGGCTGCTCTCCATAAAGCGAACGTATCGGCACAGCGACCATTACTCGTAAATCCAGGTATATCCTTAAATCGAATCGATGGATGCTTCTGCTTATGCTTCACCCACATGGCTATGAGGTCGTCGCAAGTTCCTACAACATGCTGTAGTCTTCCAAACATTCGACCGACTGCATGTAAAGCTGTAGTGGTCAGCCAAGCCGCGAGAGGGATCGATAGCTGATCCCTAGCTGCATCCTTCCAATACGTGTCTACTTTTTGGGAGATTGCATCGATCTCCTGGAGAGTGAATTAGCGATCGTAAACGTGTAATCATAATCTGGGTGACTTACACGAAGGAATAAGCTCAGTTCAATCCATTCCCCAAGATCGTCGTCTTCGAGGAATACATCCTCAGACGATCCACCCAAAGAAGCCTGTCGAGACGCCTGACTTTCACAATTCTCCTTGCAACTACCTCCTGCTGATTCCGCTACCTCAAGATGCACAGCGGCCTCGGAGAGGATATCGAAGCGATTCGATGGGCTTCTAGCGACAGATGAAGTCTCGGGGTGGTCGCTAGGAACTTGCTGGTCCTGCTTTGACTTTAGAGGCATCAATATGTTCAGAACCTCTTCAAGTCTGTCACGGTTAACCCTAGCACGATTATGATACAAGACAGAACATACCCGCGCACGAACGCCGCATGGCTGTGGTCGCTTTGCCTATCCTCTGAGGGCGATAATCCGCGGTAAAGTTCTAGGACCTTCTTACGTCCAGTAACGGCGCTTTGTAGATGGCTTATAACAGAGTTGGGAACTTCAAGTTTCCGGGCTGCCGCATCCTTTGCTGCCTGTAC
Organism: Ramularia collo-cygni; assembly: GCF_900074925.1. Classification (NCBI taxonomy): domain Eukaryota; kingdom Fungi; phylum Ascomycota; class Dothideomycetes; order Mycosphaerellales; family Mycosphaerellaceae; genus Ramularia; species Ramularia collo-cygni. The sequence goes on from NW_019716261.1 coordinate 94,455, forward strand.
CATATACAGGGTGGAGTTGAGGCGAGGCTGGCTGCTGTCATTTGAGCGAGTTGATCGGAGMCATGCGAGCGCGTATTTGGTTGCTTCCTTGTAATCCCGATAGAGCTCATCAAATGTCTGTGAGTACCCCATGGTAGGTACTTTGCTCGCTGGAGGAAGTTCAGAAGAAAATCAGCCGCGTCCCCAGACTTATTTCTGTGGGTGACCAGCGCGACTCGCTTGGAAAAGTTTCTGCGAACAGATATGCATGTGATGCCGCCAATATGCACGTCATTACAGCGCATATGTAGAGCTACATGTAAGCCCGCGGTCACACCCCGAACTTGCTTACAGTGGGTGCCCGCTGTCATTTTTTATTTCTCATGCTGGTCTCATAACCACATAATTAGGCAAACATTTGATCCTCACGGAGCATTGCACTACCTAGTTCAAGGAGATTCTGCTCACTCGAGACATCTTTTGCTTGGATTTCTAGTTCGACCTGAACCACTTGTTCGTATTGTAATGTCTGTATTACTGCCGAATGTTTTGTTTCGGTGCTGTAACGCATCTAGTGCAGGACGTCTAGTAAGCCGCGGATATAGGCCTTGGGTCGTTTAAAACAATATGCTCCAGAATCAGGGGCTTCTATCTGAGTTCGAGTCTCACAGTCACCTCGGCCAGTTCCTCAGAAGCTCTGTCCATTTTGCTTTGTTGGCGTGGCATATTCGTATCAAGAGGTTTGCTGAGGGAAGAAGCACGAGACAGCGACCATGGAAATTCCTATCAATGCAACTCTAAAAATGGTGCCGCAGGTGCTTGGTCAAGGAAGTATCGGTGAAAATAAAGCGCCTTGTTAGCTCAATCTCTTTCACAGGAGGAGGCAGCAACGGGCACGGCCCTGCTGCCCACTGTAGTCTCGACCTCGAGCAACCTTACAGTGACATCTGCCATGGTTTCAATTGAACATCCTCTCAGACATTCCGAACTTATCTCCTGGCGAAGTGAGGTTGGCTCAATTTCATTCACAGCAACGGTCACGAGCCTGCTGCCTAAGCTCGACTTTGAGCACCGCTTATCTCACATCAACCTTCCAACAACATCCGTCACTCTTCACTTCAACATTCTCTCAGACAATCCGCAGACACCACGACAGACCATGGAAGACATCAGCTGCCTCGACGGGGTCGCTCAGCTCAGCCCCAAAGGCGGCAGAATCGTGGCACCCTATGACGAGTGGTGGAAGCTCCGAGAGAGATATCGCTCCGAGAAATACGGTCCTGCTCGGAAATTCCTCCGGCAGCACAAGTACGGCTTTGCTCAGGGCACTGCATTTTCTCGGCTCGCATACCTCTGCACACGCGCGCAGCGAGGCCTAATCTCCTACTTTGATCGCCCAATTGCAGAGCTGCGCCAGTTCTGCGCTCAGCGGAGCTTGCCTGGAGTCCATGGTCTGAAGAAAGTGGAACTGGTGAAGCTACTTGAAGCAGAGGATGAAGAGGCATCGTTCCCGCGGTTTCTGGAACTTCCGGCGGAACTCAGAGTTTTAGTCTATGGGTTTTCGTTCAATGTGGTCAAAGGAGAAGAAGTGCAAGGCTTTAGGCAGAGTCCGCTTGGGATCAGGTTGGTCCCGCCACCGGTCACTGCGGCCTCCAAAATGCTTCGCAAGGAATCACTCCCATTGTACCACACCACCGCTGGACTTTACATCAGGGCAATTTACCAACGCAGTGACGCAGTCTCCAGCCACCGTGCAGTATCGTGGCCAAACGACTACAAACTTGATTTGCACAGAATGACGACTTCGCTCTTCAAGAATGTGCCAATTCTGGCACTCCAGTCAATCAGAACAATCTACTTCCGCATAGATGTCGGCCGTAATGATGATTTTCGTTCGGAGATTACCTGGGAGATCGCTTTACCAACTGCAAGGACGCCTTGCGGTCTGAAGAATCTTAGACGCGAGAATTCCAACGACCCGCTGGGAGCAAACGAATTGGATGAAATAGAAGATGGCATTCGCAAAGTTTTTAATGACAAGCTCAACGGCAGGCAGGGTGAGCGATTAATACTCCGGCGGAAAGACATCTATGATCTCTACAAGGCCTTTCCAGTCACTCGACGGCAGTAGAACTATTCCTATTCACTGCACAAAGAATTTCTGGCGATGCCAAAACGCGCCAGCTTCAACGAAATCTTAGCACCTTTAACAGCACGCTATGAGAAGTTGCGAGGAAGCATGGAATGATCTCTGCAGGTTGCTAGACTGTAAATTATCCGAGAGGGGTGGTAAGCGGCTCATGCTGTAGCGAGGAGATATGCGAGACTTTCTCAAGGCTTTTCGGAACGCTCTATTCAAACAAGGAACGGTGAAGTTGTGAAGGATGATCGGCAACAGACGATGTGATGGTGATGGAAAACGTTTCACTGCGGCATTGAACAGAGCTGTAGATATGAAAAAATCATCAAAAATACCAGCGCCCTTATCTGCCCTCTCCATTATGTGAGGGTTTACTCTGCTAGCAGTAAGGGCTATAGTATTCGCTTGCTTGCAAAGTACATTACCTCAAGTAAGCGAAGTGAGGTCAACCAAATTCACTCATTGCAGCGTTCACGTGCCTGCTGCACGCGCTAGCGTCAAGTCACACCTTCCCTTCGCCGTCACCTGCAAAATTTAATATAAATACTAACAACATCCACCATTGCTTTTGTACATCCTTCATCAACCTTTTCAACCTCTCTCGAATCAGTCTACGACAGTATACTGCCAACTATGGAGGACACATCCTACCTTGCCAGAAAGGCTCAGCTGCACGAGCTTGGTGGAAGGCTCTACTTCAGAGAGCACTGGTGGAAGCTCAATGACCAATCAAACCGGCAGTCCGATGCAAGGCTTACTTCGCTCGGTTTCGGTTTCCTCTCGACTCGGAACTTTGCTTGCATTCGAAAGACTTCTTGGTCTCGTGTTGCCTATCTGTGTACCCGCGCCCAGCGAGGCATGATATCCTACGATAAGCGGCTCATCGGGGATCTGCGCCAGTTTTGCAAAGAGCGAGATTTTCAAATGTTCAAGAACCTCAAGAAGAAAGAATTGATTGAGCTTCTTGAGCGCAAAGATGAGGAAGCTACATTTCCAAGATTCATGGAACTGCCACCAGAGTTACGAATCATGATCTACGAACATTCTTTCGATACATCAATCGACCACAGTGGAAGCTCGCAGTGGCAGGAATGGCGGGCATCCTCGTTTTATACAATTCCGCCGCGGGTAACATATGCCAGTAAAGCGCTGCGCCAGGAGTCCCTCCCAATCTTCTACACTGGTGGTCTGCTCAAGATCAGAATGAACGTCAGACAAGCCACGCATGGATTCACGATCAAGGAAAACGGCTTCGCAACTTTATTCTTTGCAAAGGCGTCGCAAGCTACTCTGGAATGTGTCAAGGCGATCCAGGTCACGTTTGATTGCAACTTCCAGGAGACATCCGCATCGTGGTTGTCGTTCCGGGACGAATGGATCGTCACCATCACTCTACCGACCGCCAGCACACCATACCAGATCACCCAAGTATCCCACCCATCACGGAGGTATGCGCCTGTCGGGCTTCCGGTTCATCAGAAACTGCTGGAGAAGAGTCTGGGCGAGATTTTAGAAGGCATGGTATCCAAAGCGAAGGGAAAGCGCACCACTTTCGAGCGAGGAGACATCTTTGAGATTCGTCGTGCTTTCCAGGAGCTGGGGGACGCTTTGGAGAAGAAGCGAGTCTCTTGAAGCCCTATGTCCTAAGACACTTCTGTTGAAGCGCAACGAGCTTTGGATGGCCGATATGATYCATGCATCGACACCATATCATCCATCTCAAGGACCGACTTCTAAAAACCTTGGTTCCGGAATACTGAAGACTCCAGGCGTTTTCAGAATCCAATCTCACCTTCAAACATCACCTATCATCATCTTCCAATCCCAGACAGCGAGCGATCCCCAATCCAGCGGACACAAGCACATACTCGCCGAGAACAGCATCAGCGGACCGATATCTCCCCAACACAAGTCTCAGCACGACGCCAGCTGGGACTGGGACAGTTCAGACATCCCCAATGGCCTTGAGGGCCTCCCCCAATTGCATCAACATCATCCACCACCATGTCATTTCAAAAAGGAAGCAACCCTAATCCCGGGAACAACATGAATCCCACCACATCATCTTCCCAGCATTACCATGGCTCTTCTCCAAGAAAATTCGTCTTCTCAAAATATCCACGAAGCTGTCGAGAGCAGAACCACCATGACATCTCTTTCCATCGGAAGTCAAGCCTCTCATTATACGGAAATCTCGGCCTGAAAGCCAGCAAGACAGCAAAGATCGCGAGGAACATTTCTTGCCGTAGGCTTTGCTAGTCCCGCTGGAAAGGACATGGGACTACTTTCCGTCTCGCAGGACAGTTTCAGTCTCAAAATGCGAATGYTGCATAGTTTTGATGGAAAGTAGGAACGTAGCAAAGACCACGAAAAGCAAATTGAAATTATTCCAGTTGCACCCATGTTCATTTCAAATCGATCAAGTCCAAGTTGGTAATCCAGCAAAACCCTCACGAGTCTCGCTCGCCTCCCGGGTGTTCAAGCTCAAATCCTCCATCCTCAAACCTCCCAACCCACTCCTATCAAGCCAAAACAGGCCCCATAAACCCCTGGATATAATCCCACTTCCCCAATTCCAACCCCTCCATTCTCAAAATCGCATACACCATATTCAAATGAAAATACACATTCGGCATACTAGCCCCCATAGCGAATTCCCACCCCGTCATATCCTTACTCATCGTCTCCGTCAAAACCGTGCTCTCAACTTCATCTCCCCGCAAATTAATATGAATTTCGTCCAGCGCTTCGAGATTCTTTCTGGTAGCTTCGATGCGAGCGTGCATATCCTCGAAGCTAGAGATATCGTCCACGGGAGGGATAAAAGGGGATTTTCCATCCAGACGAGCTACCATGCGTTGGATTGCTTGGCATAACAAGTGGATTTGAGAGGTCAGAGGTCGCATATCCGGTGCTAAGCGGGCTTTCAAGAGGGTTGAAGGGTCTGCGTGTTTGGATTCTGCGGTTTTGAGGATGTTGGTGAGGGATGTGAGAGCTGAGAGGGAGGTGGAGATTGTTGCGGTGTAGAATTTGAAGGGTGCCATTTCTGGAAGGGGTTCGGGTATTGGTGGGGGAGGTTTGTTTGGTGCTAAAATGTTTCTCTCGTGGTAGGGGGAGAAATGGGGAGGAGAGAGGTAGATATAAATGTTGCTTTGGTGGGTCTTCCTTCGAATCGAAGGATTTTATAATCGGCTACGGTGGTCTTTTAGCGACTTCCCTGCAACAACCTATAAATAGCTTTTTAGAATGCACTACTACTCTTAGCTTTACCTCGGCGCCGGAGTTAGAGTATTGTAGCGTTTCCTACGCTATTATATCGTATTATATATAAAGTTTCGATATAGCAAGAGTGCTAGGCTATATAATAGTATCGTAAAGATTTGTTCTAGTTACCGTTAGTATATCGACACTCTTATAATTTTATTTAAAGGCGTTGCCCTATACCTATTGCTTATCTCTTTTCTGTTTACCTATATAAAGCGTAGAGAGAAGAAGGCATAAGCTAAAGTATAGAGATATCGTAAACTAGTATATATTATATAGTAGTATAAGGGTAAAGATGTAGCAATGTATTAGACACCCGTAATCACTCGATTAGAGATAAGACTAATTCTTGTAGGTTAAATGTGCGCTATACGTAGGAGTTATGCATACGCTAAGCCTACGCTAAGCAGTTAGGTTATATTATACTCCCTTCTCTAAGGTTAGTTAATCTAGCTACCTCTATTAATCCTATTATTATAAGGGCTCTTATACGGCCCTTATAATTACCTCCTTCCCCCTATACGAACTAGCCTTAGTTCGGGGGCTTAGGGAATAGAGGCGCGCGCGCGTCGTATACGTCGCGCTCGGGGTCCGTAGACTCTATATAGTAAAGTGCCTATTTTCTAAGCAACCTTCGGGCTATTTATATAAAAGCCGGCTAGTTAAACTAGCTATATAGGAAGTAGCCGCTTTCGGAACTTTATCCTCCTTCTAGTAGGCTAAATGCCGTACCTAGAAGGGCGAGGGTTTAATTCCCTTAACGACCGCTACTCGATAAGAGGGTTAATAAGTCCCCTACTACGCGGCGTATATATTACCGCTACTATCCGTAAGGGTCTTATATCTACAGATCTCTAAGTAGGTTGTTTGCTAAGTAACCTACCCTAGTAACTACCTTTTATTAATATTCTTTCTACCTTATAGATTTCTCTTCTATATATCTACTCTTTATTATGCCGCTACGTACTCCCTATAAGCGTCGCGTACCCGACCCGCCGGCGACCCCCGCTTAAGCGTCGGCGAGTAAGCGCCGCGCCGTCGAGGTGCCTACGGCCTATCGCCGCTAWACGCGGTTAGTATACCTTCGTATTAGCTATCGCTATAACGCTGTCTTTAGCGCGTTTAAGCGTAAGTACGACTACTATAAGTAAGTAACGCTTATTCGAGACGCCTACTCCTCTCTTACGTAGCGCTAACTTCCCTTAAAGGAACAATTATTATAAGTGTAAACCCGTGCCGGTAGCGATACGCCTACGCTACGATAGCGTT
>NW_019716261.1:106256-211383 GCF_900074925.1 Ramularia collo-cygni
TAGTCGCTTCGCGGGCGGCGCGCCTAGGGGCTATTCCGTTAGGATCTAATAGATCGCTACCCTTAGAGAGGAAGAAGAATTAGAATTATAAGGGTAAAGATGTAGCAATATATTAGACACCCGTAATCACTCGATTAGAGATAAGACTAATTCTTATAGGTTAAATATACGCTATGCGTAGGAGTTATATATGCGCTAAGCCTACGCTAAGCAGTTAGGTTATATTATACTCCCTTCTCTAAGGTTAGTTAATCTAGCTACCTCTATTAATCCTGTTATTATAAGGGCTCTTACACGGCCCTTATATATATAATAGCACCTAATGCTACTTATACCGGTCGGAAGTAAGTAATACGTAATATACGTGCTCGCTCCCCGGTAGGTATTATTACTTAGGAGAGAACATATAAAGTAAATAAAACGGGGACTTAGCTATTTTATAAATATCTTATACTTTCTCCTTACGGAGTATACGTATAATAGTAAAAGGAAATAATAGTATACTCGAGGAATACGAGAGGCGGAATAGCGATATAGTCTTATTTTCGAAAATAAGCAAAGTAAATATAAAGTATATAAAAAGGGACACCTGCATTCTACCGAGATAAAACCCTTCTTTCTATAAATAGTAGCCGTATAATAGTACTAGAGAAAGGGTATATACTCCGATTATTAATTTAGTTCTATAAAGGAAATAGAATATCTTATAAAAGGAAAAGAGAAGAGAGAAAGAAATAATAAGCTCTAGAGCTAGCTCTATACCTACCTCCGAAACTACTTTAGTACTATTATACTACTTAAAGGAGGAGATAGCCTCTACTATTTACCTTTTCCCTTACTACGGCTCGCCTCCTTCGTACTTACCTTACGGGGGAATCTTATACCCTTATACTAAGGATCTGCCGCATTACCTACTATATTAGGGTTATTACTAGCATTCTCGCTCTATTTATACTTAAGGATACGGTCGTTTAAGGTGTTTACGGAGTATAAGTTCTTCTTACTGTTCTAGATGCAATTTCTATAGGCACCCTCTATTATATACTCCTATTTTATACATTCCTACTATTATTAGCTTTAAACATCTTTATATAGGAGGAAGGCGGAGAAAGAGTACCTTCTAAGGGCCTCTGCCCTCTTTTCGCTCGTTCTTATTTAGGATCGGCCGGCCTTAGTAGGCGGTATATTCCTAATTAATAATATTACCGCTACGAATCTATTAGTAAGGATGCTCGGATCTTAATTAGAAGTAATTATACTAACCGGCTCTAGATAATTATCGAGTCTATAGTATTCTTACGGTCTTTAAATATTATCTACTTCGCCGGGTCCTAGGTCTTCTTAATTTTTAGGGCGTAGCTACTCTCCGTATCGATTATCTCCGCCTATTCCTTAGTAATATAGAGGCTACTAGTCTTAAGCTAGATTATACTAGTTAGTCTCGTCTAGGTAAGGCGATTATCTTTACTTATATTACCGTCGTTAACTATAAGGTATAGATTACTATTATCGTCCGACGAGTAGTATATATCTAATAGGTCGACGTCGCCTATACCGAAGCGGCGAACTTCCTTCTCGGTTATTATACGGAGAGGTAGAATAGAGTAAAGAGGGGAGGATAGGTAGTAAGAGTGCTAATTAGAGTGTTAAATATAGTAGTTATTAGGAGGACTAGGGGAGATAGTAGAAGGGTAGAGGGAAGAGTCTTATAGTATATAAATATTACTCTTACGCGTATAATAAGTTACTAGCAGAAGTATATATATAATAGTAGCATTAAAGTAAAATATAGGTAACCGAAACCCGTAATATATTAGGACCGGTAACTAAGTAATAACGGGACGGTAATATTACACATATATAAGCAAATAACGACGTTTATTATATGTAATTATACGGGCAATTAAATTAATAAGCGAGGTGTGAAATTACTCCACTTAGTGGCGTTAAGCTATATTAGATCGCGTTATTACAGGGAAGTCGCTAAAAGTCCACCGTAGATCGGCCTTGGGTCTAGCCGATGTCCGATGTAGTGGGTCTATAGATCCACATAATAGGAATAGTGATTGTGCAAGTGCTAGACTCAAAGGTTTTAAGCCTTAACAGCTCGAGGCAGCGGGTCAAACTAAGACTGAGTTGTATATATTGCGAGAACGCAAAGTAAAACGCAAGTTCCGCTGGTGAGAACGGTCCGGTCTCTGTGTAAGTGACGTAAATCTGGCGGATGATAACGCACGAAAAGGGGTCAAACTCTTGGCACATCACGGCATGAGCAACCAAGTTGAATTTAACTGCCGAATGACGCATCACGATCATTCGTTCAAGGCAGCATGAGCACGATCAATAACTTGACCATACGAGCATACTACTTTTCAACCTGTTATGTCACGGGATACACTTTCGGCAACAACACTCCTGGTTGCAAAATGCTTACAAAGAAGGTCTCCACATTCAAACAAGGAAGCGCACTTACGAGGCCTTCACTTTCTTAGATTCTACAATAAAGTACACATCTTTGCACACGAACATAACATATACCGAAAATGGCTCCCGACGAAGAAGCCCTCCGCGATGCTGAATGGCTACGAGAACGCATAGCAAATCGTGTTATACCAAATCCYTCTCCGCGGAATGCCATGATCAGAACAGAATCCAGCCTTCCGGACAGTATCGAGCGCGGCTACCACGCCGATGGACACAAGACCTGGGGATTCGTTATCTATCGCACGACCTACGAAAACGATGCAGACTGGGCGGAGTGTATGCGTCGCCTACGCTGGTGGGCAGCAGATAGTATGGAGTACTACAACGGCCAGGATGTCTTGGACCTAATGACCTGGACCATTTTTGACGATCGAGAACAATTTGAGAACATGGACGTTCCAACAATCCGTCGCCACTTTCGCAATTGGACAGAGACTGCAGTTCAGTCCGAGCAGTCGACAGCAAACATGGGTGGATCCCCGCGCTACAAATACTGTGTGCAAATTGACACAGAAGCGCTCAAATCTGTTTTGGGCACCCACCCTCCGCCAAGATCCGACGACGATCATGCAGGTTGGGTGAAATTGATCGACAAGAACTGGCTTCCTCGAAGTGAAGACCCGCTCTGGGCAGGACGACGGCCGGATCCTAATGAGTATGAGCCCATCGACGGAATCACTGATGAGAGGATCGGCTGGGTCAAGGTTCCGCTCATAAGTGTTATGGTGGAGTACTACGAGATGTTTCGGGACCCCAACATGGTCATGAGAGCGCATCGACGACCACCAGCCATTATGTAGGGATCTAATGGCACTCCTGGGATCGCTGTAGACAAGGGAGATCTTGCTCTTAGCAGTTCGGCGGAATCCCACGCTCTACAGAAACGTGGGCAGGACTCTTACGCTGCCTATCTTTCCATTGACGTGGTTTCCATTGTCCTTGCTGWCGCTGTTAAGGAAGTTTTCAGGCTCTATAGAGGTCRTAATGAGGGACTGATTGGTCGAAGTCGATTTGATCGTAGACCAGGAGGCTGTTTTGGACCTGGTATCGACATTGTCCTGGTTGTAGTAGGTCCGAGCCCGCCAGGTCTGACCGGAGATCAGACGGAGCATCCTCTAAAGGTGAAGGCATCATTGTGTACAACTTTTTCAAAGCCCCAATTCGCACCGCGGTTCCTGGGAGCGATAACAATTGGCATCTTACGCGGCCCAGATAGAATGCAACCGAATCCGCCAATTGCTCGTATCGACCCTGATATCATCGCTAATTACTGGAATCAGCCCATTTGCCTACTGTCCCCCAATCGGTGGTCCTGGCGGGGAATCGCCCTCTACATACTAGGGCTGTTTCATGGATGCATTTGGATCCGAGGACTGACCCGAATCTCTTATGCCAACTAAACAGCAAATCAACGGTCTTAATGGCCAGCTTTGCGATATTGTCGACCTAATTGCAATACAAGGAGTAATGCCAGTATCGCGAGACGAGCTCGGGAAGCAGTACAAGCAAATACGTAGCAAGGCTCATTTGACTGGATCGCCACCTCGATACTTAGTTACAATCTGCCAGCACAGAGTGGGGATTTGAGTTTGATAAATGCTTCACCATGCCCTCTACAACGAAACCTTGGCTTCCAACTCGGACATCACCTCATCTATCATCTACTCCAAGACACTTAGCTTCTTCTAAGTAACCTCCCGCTTTCCGTCGGTCGATACGTTCTTCTACCATGGTGTCTGCTGAAGTAAAGACTGCGTGTGCCGGCAACACACAATCAAGCGTAGTCTTGTCACCCGATCATGTCCTAATGACGCTCGAGCACTTTGCGCCAAACCTGGGCGGCTCAAAGTCTGTCCAGAGCAGCGTGGTATTCTCAGGGTACGTCGTGGAGACGGGCTCTACCGTCAGCGCAGTTCGCGCCGGCGAACGGACGCTCGTCTTCGGCAAACCCTCCTCTTTCCAGCAGCATCCAGAAGCTACACAGGACATGATCCTAGTTCCGTCCGAGAGAGTCCATGCCATTCCCAAGACCTTGTCAAATCTAGCAGCCTGCTCATACGCAGGTGCTTTGGTCACGGCGACAATGATACTCTCCGCCAAACTCCACATGACATTCTTGCCCTCGTCCAGGAGGCCCCTACAAGGCCGCGATATCCCACAACCGCAAGGAGCACGCATTGCCATAGTCGGCGGCGAGACGGACCTCGCCGCCGCGTTGATCCAGCTTCTTCGGCGAACAAACCACGACATCAGAATCGTTGTTACCGCCACAATGGGCTCGCAGATAGACTTGTTTCAACGCGTATGCCATCTTGTTAGCCTTGGCGCTTCTTTTGGGATCGATGGCGCTCTTCCGGATTTGTTGGATCACGCTGAGGGACTCAAGGATGAGGCCGGGATAGAAGTAATAATCAACACCACAGATAAGCCCATTCGGGCAGATCTTCTTGGATGTTTAAAGGGGCCCAAGAAAACGGTTGAGTGCCAAGTTTTGGATCGTGACCCAGCGCTGTTAGATTCGTTGGTTGGTGATGCTGCTTATCGGGAATCTTTCTATGCTTTACTTGCTGAGAGCGCGGAGATATTCGCGAGATATATTGAGCCGCCGGATAGATGTGTACCGGAAGAAGACAAGAATGTGTTACGATAGAGTATCACGATGTAACCACCTTGCCACACTGTATCAGCAACGATTGGAGTTCGCTTCAAACAATCTTCATCTCAATGCGAATTGCCACAGCCCCTCCAAGTAGAATGCGAAGCGCCTGAAATCAGCGGCTCGGAAGAGACTATAACCGCAATATCCGAGGAAAATGCCAGGTTCGAACACATATACCGGGCTCTCGTCTGTATAGTAAGCTTTGTCCATACGCGGTGCTGTATCGTCGGTGACTAGATCAAAGCCCATTAACATCTCAACCTTCTCGTAGGGCTTTGTTAATGTGGAATACATGGATATTGAGTGTCCATCTTGTGATCGGAGGAGGTGAGATAGTCTTCTAATCCTAGCCAAAACAGGGCATTGGCGTGATTTGCACTGATTTGCAGCTGAGAGGCGCTAGTGTGTGCCGAAAAACAAATGCCAAGCCTCGCAAATTTTCACTGACCCCCTAATCTCCGTTTCGATCACCACTACCACACCTGAGCAAAACAAAACAAAAAGAGGAGAGACATTCAACATTTGGGATTCCCCAGTGGTCACCCACCTGAGTACTGATCAAACGATTACATGGTTCAATAGGCCAGAGCGGACGGGATGGCTTGCTTTCATGCATCTATGGTCGAATGTGCTGAGTTGTCAAATATTGCATCTCATGAAGCTGATACCAAGAGGCGAGGCTGTACAAGCTTAGGAATACAATATGAGCGTACAGTCTCTTTTCTTTACCATTTACATGTCTGTCTGGGCGATCTATCATCTGCTTCCCAAAATCACACCTCCCTTGCCTGGCATTTGTACCGTCCAAATCACATGCACTCATGATGCCATCAGATCGTATCTAGAGAAGCCACAAGATTCGTGGCTTCAGCAGTACTGTATCATCGTCATGATTAGATATGTTGACATTGATTTGGAACGCAGAGAACTCACCACGCAGCTAGAGCCAATGGAATTCATATTGAATCCGCACTCAGCATCGGTTGCTTTTCCCTGAAAAGCGTGAGTTCAACAGACTAAAAAGGGGTTCGGATGAGAAGCTGACTCTTGGACACGAGCAAAGAATCTCGTCGCTCACAAGACCTGGCATCCTCGGGTTGCACTCCTTGTAACAGACTTGGACGTCCTCATCGATTCTCCAAACACCTGGCGACAGCACACTTGTGTTTCAATCCGAAGAAAATTCTTACCATCCAACACTCTCAAGTATCGTGTTCTCCACCACTGAATCTGGCTGGATACCCAGATCGAAGCAGAGCAATACGACCAGGGTTTGAACTCACACCTCAATGTCGAAGCTTCCCCAGGCAGAGTGCACGCTGATCAACAAAAGTCAAACAAGCCGTGGAAGGGCAGATCTGTGATCAACATTCAGCATCGAAAATTCGCCTCATGCACAGTGTCTGATGATTGGCCACATTGCCGCTCGAACAACTCCTACGGTAAGCCGGCAGGCAGCTTGAACGACGTCAGCCTGCTCTGAGTTCACGCAGCCCGGGTTGGCTCCAACGATGTTTACACTTGCTGGTATGCATTCTGAAGAGTAAGGAACGTCCCACCAAAACCTCACATGCTGTAAAAGAAAGGAGCACAACTCGACTCACCTTTTCCTTACAGCGTGTATTCGTTTCACATCACCGGAAGCTCAGCGGTTCCAGAATCTGATAACTTTTTTGTAGCTTCAGCGTTGGCGGATCAGAAGCAGGCAGACTCGCTTTGCTGTGCCGCACTAGTATACAGAGTATAATCTGTCATAATGTCTCCGACTAAAGAAAGCACGCTGGGCCCGCGATCATCAGCTTTGCATTCTACCCGTGGCCGCCCGATTGTAGCCGTACATGCAGCTCGAGAGCTTCTGGCCAACGCGATTGCATGCACCTACCTTCATGAGCCATCAGTACACCAGCATCACGGCTGCCGCGACAACAGTGAAGAGTTCATGGCGGATCTCAGAGGTCTCGAGCTTGAGCAAAGGGCCACCTTTTTGATCGCTTTGATCTTTCGGGAGAAGCTTTGAGACCTCACCCTTTGTTGAACGGTTGGCTCCAGGTCATATTCTGCCCTCACTCCAGCCCTATCCTGCACAGAAGTTAAAAAGACATTATTCTAAGAGCACACAACTCTGGAGACTAGCCTCAATGTGCTTTTCGAATTCCGACATTTCTCGATTTGTGCTCGTGTAAGCAAGAAACTCGACACGATTTTGTCCTGAAGAGCTGAGCAGACAGCATCTGCCGTGTCCGTGTCCATCTAGGCGTTCGATCAATCGATCGATGATCTGGAAACAATCAAAGGATTTGAGAAGTTGCAACGTGTGCGTGGATGGATCCTACGAGTTGCATCCAACGCTTGTCGCTGTCCCGAAACGGTTTGCCTGGATCGATAGGTTACATTGCATACTTCATATACGAGGCTTCGTAGTTTCGATGCTATCAAAGATTCCTCGATCATTCCCAGAAGCGGCAACAGAATGCGGAGAGTTCCCGACGTAGAGGTTTTGCTGGTGCCATCGGTGCATCCATCGATGCACCATATCTTGCTTGCCTTGATAGATTGCACCTTGGCTTTCTTCCTAACAGAATCAATGCAACCCACGAGGTTGCAGGGACTGAGAATATCATACTTCTTCAGGAAGTTGTCTTCATCGACTCTCATTGGACTCGCGCCTTCGGGGACCCACAGAAGGATTAAGTTTCCTGAGGCACAGCAACAGCAGCAATCCGAGATCAAGATTGAACTAAGCCGCCGACGTCCCCGGCAGTGCTTGATAAAAATGGGTACGCCCACTTCCCTCCAGCCTGAGATCAAAGATTGAAGTCATGACCAAGCCCTTTCTTCGTGGTCAATTTTTGGAGGCCTGCGTTTCTTAGCTTCTGTGTACCCACCCTCGAAGCTGCTAGGAGAAGAAGCTTTTTGCTAAGAGAGCTTACAGCACAGACCAATGTGCAGGAACGACTTGCAGGAAAGTGGTATCCATCCCTCGTTGCCGCCGAGGAGCGAGACTTTTCCTGCATGGGATTCGTGTCAATTTTAAGCAACGAATCGTAAGAAGGATCTYCAACCCAACAAACTTCACTCTAGTGCTTTGCCGCACTAAACCGGCAGTGACGGAAGCTTCGACCGCATCCACTCATAAACGGACAGTATGCTGGAGCCTGGGAGTGGGAAAGCTACTATTCTGTTCTTCTACGAACGGTACATGGAATATGATCATCTACCTCAATCTCTGGGTCATTTCTTTTCAGCTCGCCTTTTCCGACGATATTATCCTCAGTCCTTCTGCAAGACGTACTCAAGCTCAAGAACTACAACACGAGGGCCAAGACCGGACTGCTTTACCTACATCTTGTGGCCTTTTCCTACTGCGGGGAGTTCAAGAAACGGGTGACTACACTGCTAGTCGACTCCTCTGAGAAGTTTACTACCCCGGAGGTACAACTCGTACAGTAAACTGGAATCACGGACTGTGAAGCTCGAGTTGAGAGACACTTCTTCCTAGTCAATGGTACTTCTATTCAAATTCAGGAATTCTCTCGGCAACTCTGCTCGATCGTACCTCTGCACTTTCATGGGACCCGGTTGATAAGTTCGCTTTCTCACATCAGCCGTTAGTCTAGCAACGGCCCTACTTTGCGACTATCCACGAACAATCTTTTATACTCCAGGGTACGGGACGAGATTTACCGAACGGGCCCGGAGAACGGAGAGGCTTGGAATATTCATGACTCTCTGAGGTGTAAGAACGGCAGTATTCCACACAACATACTGTCATCCCCCACGGACCTGCTCCCAATACACGCGAAGTCGAATACAAAGATGCCTCCAGCTAGGGAACCTTCCAGTAGGAAACTTCGAAACCTACGCCTGATTGCCTCCAAGCGGACCTTTCTAATATTCATCGTCGGTCCTACCATATCCTTTGCCTGGCTCCTCTTCGCTTTCACCTACGGACTGCGACTGATTATGCCTACATCTATGCCATATAAAGTACTAGGCCCCCTCATTATGGCCTACCCACTCTGCACCCTTCTCGTACAAGTTCAAGAAGGAGAAGCAATCGCGGCTAGGTTATCCGAGGCGGGATATCGTCAGGTATGGGATACAGCGGGCGTACTCGATCTCTCGCTGGACTGCGCTATCATCGTCGCTATCTACTATTGGATAATTAATCTGAAGGGCTCGGATGATGATGATGATAATCCGAATTTGATATACGTTATGTTATTTCTGAGCTATGTGCTCTTGGTTGGAGGATCATGTCTCGTATCTCTTGGGCCGGTTATCTGGTTCACGACAGAGGCTCAGAGGGATCTTACTTAGAGTATATCGGCATGCAAGTGTAGGATTCAAGGTGGTATTCAGACCAGGGAGGAAGCATGGATTCGATCTTATAGATTCAAAAAGAAAGGGACATGGATGTGTCGGTGAAGACCCTCGTCTGAGATTCCTATCCTTGCTCTATTGACCATGTCTTTATCCGAGCCACACTCCGTCTCCTCACACATTGGGACCTGGTCTTTGAATTCCGCATATTGGAATGGCAGACCTCCTTTTACGCTTTCAATCCTCGCCGAGGACGGATTGAAAGCATATCCCCAATCCACAAATCCTTCGTTCGCTTCTTACAACTCGCACGTGTAATCCGGCATTCAGAAACAACACAAAATACCTTACTTCGACTAATCGATGCACAACCACAAACCTCTCCATGCCTTTCTACTGTAATGCCATGAAGAACGAAGGTATCTACACAAGCTAACAGCAACAGTCCACAGCCAAGAGCATCAAGATTTGGGACACGAAGCTGACGCATACCGTAGACCATGCGAATAATTCACGTCGATCTGGTTTCCATCGGATGCCACCGGGATGTTTTAATGGTAGATCTGCTTCACTCCTGTGCGGAAGAGCGAATGCCCCAGAATGCCTCAATGGGGTGTGATCGGGGACTGCAGACAGCAGAGTTGATACCGAGTCAGGAATAGACAGGTACCTTAGGGCTTGACGAGAACTTTAAGGGAAGACTCTATTCGCTCGTACTGGATCGGCGCAGAATCACCATTGGTCATGAATAGAACGTCGCCTCATGACCATTTCATCAGGTCAGATTTCCCTACATCCAAAGACCATATGGCTAACAACCGCCATGTAGCTCTCCAATGCTTCTATGCTTCGTGGAAAAAGCGACAAGCCAAGCAGAACTACCGTCTTGTCTAGTGAACGATATTGCCAATGCTCTCGGTTCAACCTGTAGCGACAGCAGATCATGGATCCTGCCTGATTCCTTGCACTCAAGTTTTTGTTCGGCACATTAGCGGATCGACCTACTATAGCAACTCAGACTGCTGTGCCTCCGAATGCTTTCCCTCCGATTACTATGCCGCCACGGTGTGTGTGAGAGCACAGCAATTTTCCAGCCGCTTTCTGGCCCAGTCATTGCTCTTATCGAGCAAACGAAGATATACCGACCAAGATCAACAACGTCTCTACATCGCCCGGACAACACCACGAACTACGATCTCAGCGCTTCTTGCATTTGGCTCTACGTGCTTGCTACGTAACCACAACTTCGTGTGATCGCAAGTGTTTCGACAGTCAAGGAACTGAACTTTAGCAAAAAGGGGTAGAATATCGCTTCCTCTTTTTTTTTTCTCCAATCACTATGGCAAAACGAAAGAAGATACTGTATTCCATATCGGGATTCTCTAATGGTTACCCACGTTAATACTGATCGAAAGATTACATAGTTCAATAGGCCGGAGGAGCGGGCCGGTCGACGGTAGGGGGAGCTTCCCCCTAGAATGGGGGCCAATGCGATACTTGTGTCTCCTTTCAACATCACCATGACACTCTAGTCTTACTCTACTGAACGAACTATATCCATTTACAAACCTTTCACTTTTCAAACAGACCACTGCCAGCCCGATTTCACCAGCAACCGAGAAGCCAGCCGAATCCCATTAAACGAGTTCCGAGACACCAACTCCACTGTAGCAAGAAGATCATGAGCCATATCCTTACCGATCGCCTCCTCTATATCCTTCGACACCAAAGCAGCACGCAACTCGAGAACTTCTCCCTGAGATCACAGCATTGGATGGTATAGTATAGTAGGTGACTTTGAAGCCCCATCTTTCCGGACGAAGTCGAAGACCGCTCCGATCATTCCAATCACTTCTGTCGCTCAGTGGTTACTGAGAAGTGCTAGCAGCATTCCATCTACGAGGTCGACGACTACCGCGCCTCTAACACCGTTAGAAGACATACGTCATGCGATCGAGCAGCGTATAGTCTGTTACCTAGCTACAAGGACTTCATGAATATTTGCAACAGCAGCACTCACTACCGAAACCAAAAACCTGGATGCAGAATAGGAACTTCGACAAATGGATAGATACCTAGTTAACACTCGTCGGCTTAAACTCCGACTACAACACGGGGCCCCCAACCTTCCATCTTCCACCATCCTCCCCAACAACCACTCCCCACCTCCACCTCCTCCCCAACAAACCTCCCTCACAATTCAATCTCAATCTCCCCCGTAGCAGGCCGACTCTGACAAATAAAAATCCCCATTGGCCGATCCCCCTCAGGTCCATAAACCTGACCCTTGGTAATCCTCACCTCACAGCTCCCACACACAGCACTCCGACATCCAAAAATAGGTTTCAGACCCTCGCGTTCCGCTAATTGTAGGATGGTGAGGTTGTCGGAGGGGGTCCAGGTGGTGGTGATGTGGGATTTTGTAAAGGTTACTGTTGCTGAGGAGGGGAAATCTTCTAGGTCTTGCATGGTGGGATTATTGGTGTGGAGATGATGAGGGGATGTAGGTTTTTTAGGGTTTTGGGGAGGTAGGGATGWGAGGGAGGGGGGGACAGGGTACATGACAGAGCTGCGCTATGCAGGCTTCAGCTCTTTAGCTAGCGGGAGAGAAGTGAGAGCCAATTATCGGGCAGTTCCAACTTGGTGGGTGGTGAGGGGTCTTCTTCATCAATTGATGGGCACCACATCAATAGACATCAATTACATTGATGACTGTTCGAACCGCGTGAATTTATTGTCGATCGCGACTCGACCTCACCACCACCACCACACCAACATCCAACATGTGATCATTGCCCACCATGTTCTACGACCTCTCGATCCCCTACTCTCCCACCGATGTTACCCTCCCCTCGACCCTGGCCTTTGCGGCAGAACTGGGCTACAACATCATCGCCCTGAACATTTCCCTCTCCGGCACCCTCCCCGCCGAAATCCGCTGCCAAATCCCCGCCAACATCTCCTCTCCCTCCCCACGCCTCCAAATCCTCCGCCGAGTGACTCTGACCCTCACGACGGCACATCCCAACTCGCGCCTCACCCAACTGGGCCAACAATACGACGTGCTCGCTCTGCGACCCATCGATGAACGCACCCTCCAACTCGCCTGCTCCTCCCTGGACTGCGACATCATTTCCCTCGATCTGAGTCAACGATTGGGGTATTTTTTCAAGTACAAAATGCTGAGCGAGGCCATCAAAGCCGGGAAGAGGATTGAGATTTGCTATGCGCAGGGCATCATGGGCGATGCGCAGGCGAGGAGAAATGTCATTTCCAATGCCACGCAGTTGATCCGAGCCACGCGAGGGAGGGGCATTCTCATTTCCAGTGAGTCGGCGGTCGGGGCGGCCGGGTTGAGGGGTCCGTGGGATGTTGTTAATTTGGCCGCCGTGTGGGGGTTGGGGCAGGAGCGAGGGGTGGAGGCTATTGGAAAGGAGGCGAGGAGTGTCGTGGTGCAGGCTCAGTTGAAGCGGACCGGGTATCGAGGCGTGGTGGATGTCGTCGAGGGTGGGGAGAAGCCGGCGGTGGTGGAGGTGGTGGAGAAGGTGAAAGAGAAGAAAAAGAATGGAGACAAAGCACAGAAGAATGGAGGGCAGAAGAGAAAGGCCGAGGATGAGGGCGTCACGAATGGGGAGCAGCCGTTGAGTAATCGACAACGGAAGAAGCTGGCCCATGAAGCAAAAGTGTTGGCTGCAAAGGAGAATGCAGGTGACATCTCCATCTCCGCGGGAAATGGGAATGGGGGTGCAGGTTGAAAGATGAACCCATCCTCCCTCCACCCTCCCAACCCCAGCCGGCGAAAGCACATCTGCTTGGACATGCACCCGACTATGATCCATTCCGGCAACAATCAACAAATGCTGACTGCAAGTAGCCTCCTCATCGCTTCGCACCAACACGATCGAAGCACTTTGCCTTGTACCACGGACAAAGGATGGAAATTCTTCACAGCCAGAAGAATATCTCCCTGTCTGTATGTAGGTAGCATCGTATGTAGGTAGCATCGTGTGAAGAATCAACATCAATCTCAACCAAACCAAAACTTTCTCATCATCATGCTTTCTCTCATCCCATCAATATCATCATTATCAAGATCATCCACCTCAATCCCAAAAAACATACACCCTAGCCTCGACACTCCTCCTAACCTCCTCCCCCTCCCTCCCMTCCAAAATCGGACTAACATGCACACACCTCCCAGCAACCCTCTCATCCTCCTCACTCAGCGAATCACAAAATTTCACCACCAACACCTCTTCAGGCTTCTGTTCGGGAACCCAATACCACTTCTGCTCCGCCGGGTTTTTGGGGGGTAAAGCGCGCCATTGCTCGAGAATGTAATCTCCTGTAGGGGAGATTTGAGAGGGAAGACGGAGGTAGACTTTTGTCATGTCTGAGGGGGAGAGAGTTCTGCTGTCGAGCACGGCTAGGGGGTCTCGTTTTACGGGGGAGAAGATTGGTCGCTGGAATCATTATTAATATCATATTCCACCTCAGACTTCCAAGTAAGAGAAGATAAGGGATAGGGGTAGGATGGAAACATACCCAAACACTATAAGCCGCAAACCTCGGAACCCTAACATTTTGCTCGCCGGCCAATTTTCGCGCTTCGGCTTCGAAGATCGGACGCGCCATTTCGAACATATCTTTGCGTGCGTAGCGGAGAGTTTCTCGGAGACCTTCGAGCGTGACATCTACGTGGGCCATGCGAGAGGGTTCTTGGCTGGATTGWGGGGATGTGCGTCCTCCTACTATTTTTCCATCCGGGTGGATGGATTGGTTAGTTAGAGGTTTAGAAAATCAAGTGGAGTTAAGTGAAGTGCTGAGAGTCAATCATTCCGCCATCGATTCGAGGAAAGGAAAGACAGAACCAACGACGGGAAAGATTTTGGAGGAAAAGGCAGATAAGGTAAAAAACTCACCAAACAATTCCTCCCTCGGAAACTTCTCAACCTCCCGATCAACCTCACTCCCCCTCAACGCAACAACCTCCCCCTCCCCATCCCCCTTCCCCAACTCCCCCCCATCCTTCCCAGCCTTCAACCGAAAATCAACATTATGCACAACCCCCCTCCTAGCCCCCGTAATCCCACACACGAAATCTATACATTCCCTCGCATACACCTCTTCCACATTCCTCCCCACGAATAAATCTTCATCGGAAAGGGAGGAGAATTTATGAGGGATGTAGGTGAATCCTTGGATGTCGAGACCAGCGGGGCCGGGGGTTATTATTCCTTGCAGGGAGGAGAGGTGGAAGTTGTGGAGGGGGGTGGGGAGGAGGGGGGAGTGGGTGGAGGGGGATTGGGCGAAGAAGGCGCGTTCTGAGGCGGGGGGGTGGGGGATGGGGGTTGTGAAGCGGATTAGGCCGGTCGTTGTTGGTGTTTTTGGTTGGTCGTTGGTGTTGTTGTCATTTTCCTTGGTGTTGTTATTGTTGATGGAAGCCATGTTTGTTTTTGGAGGGGTTTGACTTTTTAATTTTGTTTGTTTTTGGAGGAGAAGGAAGGGGAGCTGAATTCTGGGTTTTTTTTCTTTTCGGGGGAGGAATCACGAAAAGGGACGTTTTCGTGCAAGGAGCTATGAGGTGGAAAGAAAAGAAGTGTAGAAGTGGTGCCAGACGATGTAATAATAATAATAATGATGGGGCGTCTCTTCTATGGAAGGTACTTGTACTTGTCGAGGGGTATTCCTCCCGCATGACGAAAGCCCATACATAGTTCTAAGATGCCTGTTCGATTCCGAAAGTTTATCTGAAAGGTAGAAGAAGGAGACAACCCTTCGAGAGCTTTTTATCAGAATATCTGTGCTTACTTGTCATCCATGCATTCAAGCTGTTGAAACTACCTGAATATTCAGGAGATAGGTAATTCGTAGACATGTATGTACAGTGATAGAAAGAAAATACAAGAAAAATAGAAAAGACGAAAATATAGATGAAAATCTCTCATAATCCAACAACAAAAACGATATCTAGATGAAGACTCGGACCCAGAACTGCTGGATGGAGCCGGAGGTATTAGGTAGACCTGAAAGCGAGCGTCCGCTGTGAAATCGCACATGCAAAACCTCATCAGGCGTTGATTAGGATTCAGAGAAGTCAACCGGCTTGCTAGGAGTTACAGAGGAGCGGTTCATAATGAATGATCGAGAGACCAGCGTAAGATTCGTGCCGCGATTTCGAAAAGAATAAATAAGAACTCCTAGATTGCAGAAGCCGAGTGATTAATGGACTGGTGATTTCCCGCTCTGCGAGTTCAAACAAGGATATTTGCTTGTGAAGGTTTGGAGTCTTATACTGAATCATCCATCTATCTGAGGATTCTCACATAGATCTAGAAAATAAAAAAGACGGACGAAACGCAATATCGCACAGATCTACCGAAGTCAAAGTGAGAACCTATCTAGTAGGCTAGAGGCATAGGAATCCAGCTACGATGGTCTTCGTCAGCTATTGGCTTTCATGCCCGGGGCCCATGTAAGCGAGCACACGCTCAATGATCTTGAATCATACACAGTGTCTCTTTATGATTGCCGACATGGCGTTCAGCATGGATAGGCGCTCCTCGTTAGACGATCTTGAGCGCGCGGCCTCCAAGGACTCAGGGGTTAGGCTATGCACAGCCTCCGAACTCAGACTTTTTACCGTCGTTGTGGTAAAAATGTTCGACAAGCCATCGATTAAGCAGTTTTCGATGGCGAGGGTCGCGATATTCTCCGTAAAGGTAGGCAAGGTGATCTGCATTATTTAGCGGCTGGTGAGTATCCTACGGGATCATACGCACCTTGTAGTATGAATCCATGATTGCCAGTGCCTGTAGCGCAACATCTGATCTTGAAATATTGTGGGATCCATGAAGTAAGAGGAATTCCTCCACTTTGGCTTCCCACTGTTTCTGGTTCGAAGCAACTAACCTGCGGTTGTTGTAAGGTCTCAAGAGCTCTTCCACTTTAGCTCTGAGGATTGATCGAATGCCTTCGAGTTCTGCGTCGACAAGCTGAGATAAGATCGCTTGCGCTATGTGAGGAGGCGCGACATGCCTGAGGGCTTGAACTACGAATGCCCTAGCCGTATTCCAGCAAATATCCACGTATTGAATTGAGATCGCTTTCCAGGGCGATGACTGTACTCTGAATAGGTGAGCAACGGCTGCTGAAGATGCCAATCCATGTAGCTCACAGCATCGGTTGTGTTTGAGGTAATCTCGAACCGCTCCTACTAGCTCCGAAGTTCTCACCAGATTAGCACGGTGGGTGGCGGCGGAGACAACCGGTATCTCGAAGAAACTCGCGGGTTTTGAGGGCAGCTGATAAGGACAGTCCAAGGTCATGGTAAACATCATGCCGTAAAGATGTATATGGTCGGCGAAATTATACAAAATCTCACGGAGCTGAGCTCGTAGTCGCCATTTGTGAGCATTTGTGTTCGTGGTATCCTCAATGAATTTGTCATTGCATATACCTTGAACTTCCATTCTGATAATTTTCTCCACCTCTACGCTGATCCAAGTGAGATCTAATCGTCGGCTTTCTTCGTGGTTCAATGCTCCGTCAAGCTCTCGTAGGTTGTGCTTGCAAACTGCGATCTTCTTCTGGATGACTTCGTCCAGTGCCGGAAGTTTCCTTTGGATGGCCTGGACGATAACATCACCCAGACGCTTCCGTAGCGCACTCGAGCCACGAGCACTTTCCGGTATTGCTTTCCACTGACGTGTACGAAAGAAGGCATCTTCAGCTTCGTTGCGCTGTTTTATTGTGTCGTTACGGTGCGCGTGGCCCTCTCGGTTCTTGAGTACGTGCCAGCCGAGACCGAGTCGAAACGACTCGTTCAGAGCGCACGAAATCGCAGCGGCTTCTGCTGGTGATCCGGCTTCTGTTTTGTCCGGTTTGGTGAAGATCCCGAGGGTGCGAACGCCTTCTGGATCGTATGACTTTGCCAGCTCCAGAACTCCCTGATTTGCGACATCATCGTCCGCGGCAATAACAGCGAGAATGATGCTATTCTGTTCGCTCGCATATGATCTCACAACCCTTTCAACTATCTCAATGTTCTCTGTGCCACACTCCCGAGTCTGAACAAGACCTGGAAGATCTACAAGTGTCAAGGAGGGAAGGTCCGGACCATAGACAACGGCCTGGAGTCTGTCTTCGTAGAATCGGGAATGGTGCTTGGGATGACCGTCGACGGCACGAAGAAATTCCTCGGCTGGCTTAATGATGTTTTCAAGGTTCCGTTCGTCGCTAAACACATGGATCGAGAATTCACTAATTATATTCCTCGCTTCTTCGGTCCTGGATGGTGCTGGGATCAGCTTCACCTCTACGCCACTGGTATTTGCTTTGCGCAACACTAGTTCTGTGGGAATACGAGTACAAGTGGTATCCGCCACGGGGAACCGAACTTGTGATATGGCCTCCAAGACCGAGCTTTTGCCGCATGATTGCTTGCCACAAACAATGAGCTGGGGCAAGTCAAGTGTGCCAGAGAGTCCATGCGCACGAAGTTTGTCGATGGCGTCCAAAAGTTCGACTTGGGCCTTGCTCTGGAGCAAGCTGAGGGCAGGAATCGATGACGTTTTCATAGTTGCGAGCGATATCGAAGCGTCGCTTATAGAGGTATCTGCCTTTGTGCTGCAATGACTAGTATTTATACCAGGTCAGACGKATTTTGCTTCAAATAGAGCAGTTGGCGAAGCTCCTCTAGTCGGCAAGAGCAAAGAATGTCCACGCGAGCCACACACCACCGCACATCTTGATCGGGCTGTGAAGCGTAGGCTGAGCACTCGAAACAATGCCAAGCAATGCAAAGTGGGCCAAGGGTGATGTGTGGATGTTCACTCCTCCAATGCGATACCGCATGGCGTGCTATATGCCTGCTCAAGCGCCAACTCACCGGCTGCTGGAAGGCGATGCAACAGATGTGAGAGCATCCAAGCATGCATTGCCCGCACCCGATGAGCTGGTACTCCATGTAGTTTCTGCCTCCTCAAGCGCGAGTTCGCTAGCCTTGAGATGGCTCTGTGGATAAGATGTGACAACGTCCAGCGTGCATCACATCGCCCCAAGAATACCCGAGGGCACCTCGAACCCCACTCCACTGCTGATACTGTGCCGCAACGCTGCAGAAGGAAAGAGCGCGGCCTTCCAACCGATGGAGTAATGCGTGCTGCTTTGAACATCAACGCCGTCAATGAGCAGCCGCAAGACGCTTGACATCCAAAAAGTTTCAGAAGTCAACAGAAAACAAACCCGCATCGAAGTATACCAGAAATCGCAGTGAAGTTAAAAGACTCCCGTCATGGGAGGCGCGGACCGGCGCCAGAAGATTCCGGGGGATGGTGGACCTATGTCGATCAAAGAGGCACAGCCATGCAGGTCGTTGCAGAAGCGCAGAAGCGTCTCGCTAGCAAAGTCCATTGGACGTGCTGTCTACGCGCCGCGGATGCATGGCATAATCGCATGCACAGCTCTCCATATCATAGATCCGAGCTGGCCTGTGATGGGCGCGGGCAAACGTTTTCCGATGAGGGTTTGGGAAGGGAACATGTGATGTCGTGGAGTTGGAGGACGAGGGCGGAAGGTAGACTTCATCAATATTTACGCTAACCGTATTGGGTATACCACATCAGCACTCACAACATGCACTTTTGAATCACATTTTCTAGTGACATGAAAAATGGCGGCACAGGAAAGCAGTACTTCCTCGATGTCTGAAATACTACGAGCGTATCGAGCCGACGTCTGAATTTTCTCAACTCCATCTCCGTAATCATTACTCACTCAACGATGTATCCATACAAACAATCTTGACTTTTTGGTAGTGATGTTTCATGGACACACACCATGCTTGCTCGTCACTTGGACGAATATGCTTCTCATCATTCGGATGAACATGCTTCTCATCATTCGGACGAACATGCTTCTTATCTCTCGGACGAACATGCTTCTCGTTATCCGCAAAACATGCTTCTCATCATCCGGACGAACAGCATTTCATCATCCAGACAGCGATGCTTCATTCCGTCCCAGGTGATATTCATGTTGGTCATCTCAAACCGGCCAAGGTCGCTGCCCTCAAGTTTCGTGTTCGAATCATCATCTCAAAACCGCCGCTCAATCACGACCATTGCCACTTTGACCAAATCTTCATCACCGCCACAGGAATCCTTCACAGTCTGCGCAATGCGCTTCTCGGCAAACATAATCGCCGGTGGTAAAGGATACGGCTTCTTCTTCGGGTCGCACATGGCTTTGATGTCGAGGGTGTCGGCCATGCGACTGATTTGATAGACCATTTGCGGGACGAATCTGATCTCAACTTGAGATATGAAACCCGCCACATCCGCACGTGGTCTCCATTTCTGTAGGTTTGCGGATTCCGTCATGTCGAAGTTTTGGAGTGATTTGGAGGTGCTTGTCTCGAAGACAAATTTGTTCAGACCGTAAAAGAGTGACAGGACCTCCTTCCGAAGTTGCTTGCTCACAGCTGCCAGGAGTGGTTCTTGAGGAAAGCGTCGGATGGTAATCTTACCTTTTCTGCAAGGCTGGATGGGACGAAATTGCGCTGCGATCGGATCCTCTCGAGCAGAGAGCAGCGTCCAAATCTGGTTTCTCACCTCTGCAGGTAGCCACATGAGATGCGCAGGTGGAGTGCGAGAAGGAATAGGTGGGTAGGTGGCAGGAGTCAGCACCTGCGCCTTGGCCTTTCGTGACTTGTTCGGAGATGCCTTCCCTGGGTATACGCCGTGCCTAGAAGTGAAGAGAAGAGGGGTCAGCAGCTGTGTATCCCAAAGGATTCAAAGTGCTCTTCTCTACGACGCTGACAGTACACATGCACCCAGCGACTTTTTTGTGGAAACGTCCTTCATGCGTAGCAACGAAAAAAAAAAAGTGTAGAACTGGCCCTGCTCTCACTTACTTGAAACTTTCCCGACGACTACGCTTCTTCGTAGAAAATTTCGGTTTTGGTCTCCCGGTGTTCAATTTTGGAATCTGCTTGTGCAGGCAAAAGGAGCCAAACTGCAAGCCCGGCCATTTCTGACACGTGGTTGGAGCATCAAAGTCGAATAGCCGCGGTAATGAGTCGTCCATCTTCAGCTCGCCAAATCGTATCATCATGTCTGCCGCCTTGTCTTCTGGGTGGGAGAACGCTTCAAGTTGGTCGACAGCGGACTCCATGATTCGATCTTGATTTTGGAGCCGGTGACGCTCGAACTCGTTGATTGAAATCACTTCCATGGCAGATGGGGATGACCAAGCCCGCTTGTGTTTGGACGTCTGCCGACCTCGAGTTGGTACCGACGCCCGAGCAAACATGTGTGGACTCYCCGTCCAGTGACGATTCGTGATTGGCATAGAACACCGCTGCGATCGATATCTAGCAGATGACAACAATTATGAGATCGCTTGAGAGTTCCGATCAACGGACAAGCTGTCCGGCGTGGTGGGATGCCGTTCTGTCGCCACTTTGTAGGTGTCGGTGTTTGAGATGGAGTGCGTTTGGTGGAGGAAAGTGTAATGCAGTGGAAGGCGCCAGTGATGCACGGTCCCGCGCTAAATTTTAGCGCCTTCTGTCCACCTGACGGGATCACACACTCTCCCACTTCCATCTTTCTCATTCTTCACGTCCACGGCTTCATGCGTGAACGACATGGCAATAATTATGTGAAGACTTCTTGTCTCTGGACTGTTCCATTCGGGTGGGTGTCGATGTCAACCGCTCCTTGGATTTGGACTTCATGACGACACACGCTGCAAAGTGATGCACCGATAAAAGGATGCCTACAAACAGGCCAGCGATGAATATGGCTTTCCATCTCACTGTGGAACTTTGGGACATACCACTGACGGGACTCGATGACTCCAACGTACATCCGACGAATGGAGTGTTGGGAAGCACGGCCACACTCGACCCTTGGTGTACTGATTGTCACATGTCAAGAGCTGGTTCTGGTATCGCTGGCCACATCTCTGAGCCATTGTCCCAGATAATACCAGACATTCCCCAATGCCAAGCATTTCGAGCAGCTATCGAGCTACGACTGTATCTCTCGGCGGCCTGGGCTCATACATACATCAAAGAAAAACGACAAGTACAATCCATCCACCTCTAGGCCCAGCGTCTCGCTGACTCTACGCGAGTACTGTGAACATACTCACTTATTACACACAAATTCGACGCTGACCAAAACCAGCCAAAATCAGTTAGAATTCACMACAACCAACGGACAGCTATAAAGCCATGACGTGGTCCGGTGACAAGCTTCATACTTAGGCTACACACAAAAAAATATTCAGCTTTTTCTTCACACCCGCTGTCATCCCAACAATACTTCAACAATACTGAGTGCCTATATCTAATCAAGATCAGCCGAGAACGCAATGGCAAATGTGTTACACCGCTACGAGTTCTTCGACCGATGCAAGACGAAAGCGATTCGAATCGCTCGATATGCGCGCTCGCCATACCAGCGTTTGGAAGATGATACCGATTCTCTCAGGCTGGAACTTTCGAGCTATCAGAAAGAGCAGATCAGGTCCCCTTTTCGTTTTCTTGAGCTGCCGCCAGAACTCAGGGTTCACATATATGAAAATTGTAAGCACCTCCAACATCTACAGAGCTGTCGATATGCGGATTATCCATCAAGGCAAGACATCCTCAGTCATCCTAACTACGTCTCAAGGCCTCTTTCTCTGCAGGTTTGACGATTCTAAGCCTGCTAAAACACTTGCTAGTAGCAGAGTGGCTTATCAATCAACCGAGAGAGCATTTCACGACGCTGGTCTTGTTGAGGACTTCTCATATCGATAGCTCTGAACATCGATCGCATAGATCGCTACTAATCCTCAACAGTACTCCTAAACAAAGTGAAGCATCCTCACATTCTAGCGACTTGCAAAAAGATCAACCATGAAGCAAGCCATATCCTCTACGAGCGCAATCAGATCATCATTGATATTAGTCCTGACGCGGTCCGGACTTATGGTGTTCGATGTGGCAAGCACGTCCCGGTGCAGTGCCCTACATCCAGCACGATCAAGGCAGCGGACTTCACCACCATTGTTTGGCCTGAGTTTCTGCGCCGAGTGCGACATATCTGCATTGTATCTCAGGAGACCTGGTATCGAGCTGGTTCAGACCCAGCGATCTCCATCCCAATCTCACACGGCGTACRCACAACCGCCATCTGTAACGCCTTGTACTCACTTTGTACAAATCTACGTGGAAAGCATCATGAGATGCTAATGATGGAAGCCGCCATCAAGTTCCAGACGCTCGAAGACATGCGAACTTCRCTATATCCAATGCGATGGCTCGAATTCAACAACGCCTACGCATCACGGCAAAATCGAACACCAATTTGCACCTTTTTCGATCGATATGCTTACTTCGCGGTATCCACTCTTCGATCAGACGATCGCAAGTCGAAGATCGATATCCTCCGGGTTGTTCAAGCGGTCCTCAAGGCGGTTGTCGATGGCCGTCCTTGTTCATCGGTCTCGAAATTTACCGGGAGTGCCGTAGTGAATGCCATGCTAGCCTTAGCTGGGGTCGCCGGAGTCGTTGATCGGGATACGGGTGGCCACTGCTACGACTCCGCCAGAGCTTTGACCAACTTCATCAAGCATGCCGTCAGGGAAATTCGAATCTGGCTGGAGATGATTGATATTTCAATGATGCGCATTGGCTTACAAGCAGGAGTCATGTTCATCCTCCGACTGGATGTAGAGCTTCGTTGCACTCCAACAATTGGAAAGAGAGAAGACGCCGTTAGGAATGCCCGTTTGACGGGCTATCAAATGCGGGCTAGACAGGTGGTGGCACTGACGGACGGACGACTTGAGAGTGAGAAGATCTGTAGATAATGTGCAGTTTCATCAGTGTCGAATGGCGGAATTTGTGTACTGCTAGGATATGACACTAGCAACAGCGCGAACATATCCTCAATATATTCACTTGCAAGCTGCCTAATTCGGCCTAGTCTGAGCTCACATTCGGTCATAGGCAAAGCCGAGGTCCGTCCGACTCGGCAGGGATAACAGCAAGTCCGAACGAAAGTCAATCCGTCTTACGAGTCAACTTCTAATATTAAAGTCAGGACACCTCACCGAACCATCCTCCTGATACATCATCAATCCATCCATCATCACACAGACATGCCATCTACAATCCGGCTGGCCTCGGCCACCTTACTAGTCCTCGTTCTCATCGTGGCAGATGTCTCTCTTTTACAAGTGAGTATCAGGAGACCGATACATGAAACCACGCCTAATAACCTCGACAGCAAAGCAGAAAGAACGGCACCGCCGATTTGCTTCACATCCTGGCCAATCCGACGGATTTCCTCCCAAACACCAAGATACCCCTCAAGATTCCCAGTTCCGGC
This sequence comes from Ramularia collo-cygni, assembly GCF_900074925.1. Taxonomy (NCBI): domain Eukaryota; kingdom Fungi; phylum Ascomycota; class Dothideomycetes; order Mycosphaerellales; family Mycosphaerellaceae; genus Ramularia; species Ramularia collo-cygni. The sequence goes on from NW_019716261.1 coordinate 130,107, forward strand.
CTCGCACCATTGGACAACTACTTTCAATTCATGACCGCTTTCTTCTCCACTTCCTTGGATTCCAAAAATGTCCGCGCTCACGTTGCAGGAAACCACCTCCTGGGATCTCTTTCCAGCATGTGGTTTGTCATGCTTGCGGAAGCACATAATAGCTCTCCCGGCTTCTTGATTTCAACTTACATGATTGAATTTTTGGGAGAACTATTGGGAATCGGCATATTCACTCCCATCTGGGGACTTGCACACCTATACTACGTGCCCGCTAGACTGAGGACATCCAACAGACCGGAGACAAACAACAAAGCTCTGGGCTACGCTCTCTTCATCGGACACATCGTCCCAACAGTCCTGATGCTTCGACTGAAACCCGATGGAGAGGGTCTCGCATCGCAGCAATTCTGGACCATTGCCCGGCTCTTCCACCCCTTCTTCGTGTATGTAAGCTGGGCATTCCTGAAGACTGCCATGGGTAGCTCCACTTCCTCCCAGTCCTCGTTCTTCAGCCGACGCAAAATGTACATTTTCGGCATTTTGATCTCGGGGTTCYTCCACGTCACCTCCCTGAGTTGGTTCCTCGCTGAGCAGCTGGCACCCGGATGGATCAAGGAAGATGTTCTGGCGCAGCTCAGTTTCAGCACTATTGTCACGCCAGCCAAATTTTGGGGTGCTGCTTCTCTTCTGAATGTTGCTTGGGAGGATGGTGTTGCCATCTTCTTGCAGTGGGATTACCTCTGTTCTACCGCTGCATTCTTCATCTGGGCTGCGAGCATGTTTGTCGAAGCACGATCTTTGGGTAGGGATGCCACTGGAAGCAGCATTGTGGAGGTCTTTGCTCAGAGTGCTTTGGTCACGGTTCTGGCAGGTCCAGCTGCTGGTGCAGCTTACTTGCTGTGGGAGCGCGACGCTGTTCTTGCGGCGCCGGCAACTTTGAATGAGAAGAAGTCGCTATAGGAAGAGATGGTATGGGTTATCAAGATATATAGTGATGATTACTGAAATACTTTTTTGGTCGTCTATTGGAACCACCGGACCAGCCGATGGCCCACATTCAAAACCCAGGTGTCAACCTAAACAACTCAATCCTCGAGAGCCATATCCTAAAAAGTCCCGATACTCTTCCCGTTGTACACACCATCCTTCTCAATGTATTCCTCCACAGCACCCATGTAATCATCAATCAAGCAGAAATTCCAATACGCAGACTCTCCATCCCTGTCAATTGACTGCGCATACGCCTCATCCACGGTCTTCTGCACAAAAGTAAGATACTTGACAGCAATCTCCTGATCGCCAGCAGGGATGAGTTTGACTGCCGCACACCTGGTCGGTGTAGGTTTGGCTGCTGTGCGGAAAGTTGCTAGGGCGGTTTGAGCGGTCTTGAGTGCTGCGCGAGAGGTATCGAGGGTTGAGGTTTGTTGGTATGAGGAGCGGCTTTCGAGTTCTCTGGCGAGGGATTGTAGGGAGGAGCGGTAGATGGTGTATGTTCTGTCGATGTCGGTTCTGGAGTAGCCGGATGATGATGAGGGTTTGTTGTTTGTGTTTGAGGTGTAGGGGCCTGTTGCTTGTCTGTTGTTTGAGGTTGGGTTGTATCCGCTTGCTGCAGGTTTCCTGTTTGAGGGTGGGTTGTATGTGCTTGCTGCAGGTCTCCTGTTTGAGGGTGGGGTGTAGCTGCTCGATGCAGGCCTTTCGAAGGCTTCTGGAGTGTATGCATTCGATGCGGGTCTTTCGAAGGCGTCTGGAGTGTATGCATTCGATGCACGTCTGTCGGCCGCATCTAGGTCGTAGGCATCGGTCGCGACTCTGTCGGCTGAATCTGGGTTGGTATATCCGGATCCGAATTTAGCTGGGATGGGATCTAGTCCAAGGGCTTGCTTTGCGGTTGCTGGCTCAAAGACACGAGGAGAGCATCTGGCGAYGGTAATTAGAGCGATGGCCGTGAAGGCGAAACGAAAGTACTGCATTATGATCGTGAAGGCTGGTGATTTAATGAGAGACTGTAGGGTGAGAATGAGAGACTGTAGGGTGAGGGTATCGAATACTATATACATAAGATGGCTGATATATTGCCAACAAGACATGGGAGGAGGTAGGACGTCCCGGGAGATCCCTCTGGGGTGAGACTCTGCCAAGGCGAGTCGTTGAGTATAGCTCATCTCATGAAGTCGTCCGATTCGACCTGACCAAGATCTGTATGGATGTAAAGAGGATGAGACATGCTGCGCTCAACTGCCAGACCGCAGACTTGTTGATCTTGTGGCTGTGAAATGTGAGTAGAGAGGTGGGGAGAGGGGAGAAAGCGGATCGGCACTGCTGGGCATATCGGGAGAACACTGCCGCAAAGCCGGATACCAGCAATCCAAGGGACTGATGAAACTAGATGTGCAAATGTCTTGAAGAACGAGATGAATTCGAATACAATCCTCGGGTCTTCCGTTCTAAATGTATCTGAGGACTTGGAGTCCTCAACCCAGCTGGCAAGCAAGTTGTTGGTCCATAAAATGGAGGCCAACCGCAGTCTGTGGAGCATCGCKAGTGACTTCCAGGTATTTTCGAACATGCTCACGCATCAAAATGTATGCTGCCACCCATTATGAAAGCCAGCAGGCCTTCATCGTGCGGACGTGTCTAGTTGATTGAAGCAATGTCGTGTAGCACTCAACCTAAACCAGCCGTGTACCTGGCATATCCGGGGTCCTTGGCATGCAATATATGAGACCCGAGACAGTTCTTTAGTTTAGGTAACAATGGTTGTTGATCTGTAGATACATCGATAGCGATTCGTGATGTCTTTTCATTGTGCAGGAGACCAAGAGGCAAGCCGCAAAGTGAATTGAGGCTAAAAAGCTGACTAATCTGTTTCGACTTCAGCACTCCATTCCGCTGCATACCACCACCTCCTACCCCATCACCCTCACAATGCCGCCCCRACGGCTACCAGTGCCGCGAGGCACTTTCGCATCGCATGCAAAACACCTCCAGCAGAAGCGTTTTGCTTCAACAACGCCGGCGCTCCCAGAATTGAGCGTGTGGCGCGGCCTGGAGCCCAATACCCGTCTCGGACAGGCCATTACAGGAAGCATGGAATGGCAGACATCGACCTACTCCTTCAACAAGCAGAATATCAAAACTCTACCCGTCGCAGCGGTGAATGTGGAGAAGTTGATTGAGGCGTATGTGACGATGAAAAAGGTGGACAATACAGGCAAAGACGCGCGAGCAATCCGCACAGCACTATCGGCCAGACGGAAAAGCGCGGAGAAGATGTACGTCAGCAAGCCACGAATCAAGGATTTCGGCAATAGGATTGAGATGACAGTCTTCGTCTTCGATGGAAATGCATTCGCCAAGGAGAACGACAACAGACGGCCACGACCAGGACAAAAGGACAAACCTGCCAGCTCAGCAAGCTCCGCCCCACGACCCATCTCCAAAGATAGTCTCCTCAACCCTGTCCAGCAAGAAGGCCTCCAATCCCTCATCGCACAAATCTACTCCAAACCTGTAGAGCTCCGGATGATCCAGCTCCGCAAGCCTCACCTCGACGCCGACATCCTCGCAGCCTACGTCGCCCAACGCCTCTCCGACCGACGCAATACCCCCCGCCGAGTCATTCGAGACGCGACTTGGAAAGCGCCGCTCCCGACTGCACAAGCTATAGTAGATCTTGCGCAGAAGAAGTTGCAGCAGCTACCGCAAAAGTTCACTTTTGCGGACTTCAAGATTGGGAATGCGGCGCGGACGAGTGCGACGGGTATTGTGGATACACTGGGTCTGAGTCAAGTTTCGAGCGTGCAGGTTGAGGCTGCGGGTCGTTTGACGAAGCGGTTGACAGCCAACAGGAGTCAGAGGAAGATGGCGAGACGAGGTGCGAATGCCAAGGGACCTGGGTTCATGTTGAGAGGGTTCAGGAAGAGTCATGTGCAGTATGCTTTCCGAGGAGGCAAGAGGAGAGTGGGTCAATTCGGTATTCGTGTGTCTTTGGGACATACGTGAGCATTTAAATATAGATGCGTTGGAAGGATATACACCAGACTTAGGATGGGCTGGTCGATGTACAAAAGTAGTCCTGATACCTCAAATATCAATGTGTACAACATCAGCCACCCGGCAGATCTGTCCTTCCCCACTGGACGTAGGCTACTGTTCTAGACGTCCGCGGCCTGGAGTGCAGCATGCTACTTTACCATATCCCGCCGGAATGCCACTCCGTTACTCTTACCCGTACGAAATTTCCTCTGCTGTAACGGTTCGTTGCCTTCTTAGTCGAAAGACCTGACCTCCTGCTTTCGAAAAAGAGGCCGAGGTGACTTGGAGAAATTCACGGATCAACAGGCGGCATTCGAACGTGGTGATATGCTGTGTGCACAGTATTATTGCCTCGCCTAAGCTACTTCACAGTCCCTATCCATAAAACATACGCGGATGCTCGAGAAGTTGAACATTTTGGCCCGTCGTTTAAGACTCTCGCAGTCGTCCGAGTAGCTGGCCCTTTGCCATCTCCAGCAGGTGCCTTTGTTAGTAGCGACGCAGCCTCACCATGGTTGCTTGCCACTCTCCAGTCAATATCCATGTTATCGCGAAGCCATTAATAACGTTGAGATCCTCATCTTTTGGTCCCGAATCTTTCACGGACACATATCCCACCATCCGATGCGACAGACTCTACTGGACAACCTCAATCTCTGGCGTCGTCCTTCYCGCCTTCTTTCGGGTCTTTGGCCTGTGAGTTGGCGCTTCGACCTCGATCACATCGAAATCGGTGTCCTGGTCATTGACGGGCTGGGTCTTCCGAGATGACCAGGATGCATCTTGGAGAGCCTTGGCCTGTGTCGTCGGAATCTTCGCCTTCTTGGCCGGGGCTTCGATGACCATACAATCCGAATCGTAATGTGGCTGCACAGCTTCCTTCGGAGTCTGGAGCTCCCTTGGCGATGCTTGGTAGGCAGTTGACGACAAGCTTTTCTTCGCGCTCTTCTTGGCGGAAGATTTGGACTTCTTCAATGGATACTTTGCCGATGCCTTCGCAATCCCTTCTCCCGAGATGTCGAAGGTGAAGCAGCCACTGCTATCGATGTCCGCGAAGTAAAGAGCCCGCTCCACAATGGCCCTCCAGAGCATTCCCATGTCGTTTGTTTCTAACAAGTGCTTCTGGATGCTACCTTCGAGAGATTCCGAGATCCGTGGCGCAAACTGGAACGAAATTGGCGAAATCGGACCCACTCGATGAGACTGATTCTTCACGATTGGTGCGCCTCCAGTCGGGTTCGAAGCGATGGACATCAGGCAATGAACCAAAACCTGGGGTCCAGTATTTAGCAAGACGCGCACCTTGCGCAAGTACTTGGCATCATCTCCGATGAGCTTCACCCATTCGTGAGCAGCAATGCGATTCGCGATTGCAACCTTATCTTTTGCGCGAGTGGCGTCATCTCCGATCAGAGCGAATGTGTTGCTTCCGTAGTATACATTGAGCGCTTCCGTCCGGATCTCACGACAAGTCTTTGCAATGGCTGGAGTACCTCCTTGGGCTTTTATTCCACGCTGGATGCCAAAGATGTTGTATCTCGGTCGAGGAAATGTCTTGGCTGAGATGGTCGGGTCCAGCTCGTAGAAGTCAGTGGTGATGACAAGAGCGTAGATTTCATTCCTCAATTCTGGTGGGAGGGTCAGGAGGAGATTCTGACCGGGCGATGTGGTCGGGGCCATTGGATGGAATTCGGGTGGGTTGAAAGAGATGAGGTTGATCGAGAGCTCGCGGATGGAAAGTGAAGGGCGCTAGCGCGGCGCGGGTCTATCCGTGCGACGTCACGTGCTCCGCCGCGGCGACGGCAGGTGGTTTGTTTGGTTCACTTTATTCCAGTGAAGTATTGTCAGCGGCACTTCTTCCGGCCACCTCTTCTGCAGACATATCTTCCGACACTCGACATCCTCTCCCTGCTCCGACGACCACGACATCACACAACTATGGAATAACCCCGAACATAGCCTCCAATATGCATTCCACCCAGGAAGATGCCACGTTCGACACTAAGCACGCCAAGCACCTGATCAGTGATAATTCTGCAGATGATGCCGCGCGCAAATCGCTGCCACAGGAACTGGTGTCTCCAGACTTCCAGGTCAGTACTGCTACTCTCCCGAGAGTTGCTGAAAGTTCGCCTTTGCTAACATCCTCTCAGGGCTCCACTAGATGCCGCCTCCTCGAGCTACCACCCGAGCTTCGCAATGCCATCTATGAGTATACCCTATCCCAGGGCACGGGTGGAGTAGTCATCAAGCTCGGAGGTACGAAACCCGAGACACGCCATCCGTTCGGATTGACGGAGACCTGCAAGCAAATCCACCAAGACTGCGGGGACATGATCTACCGTTTGAACACCTTCACGTTCCACACCAACATATGGGGCAACAAAACGGTACCCTCCAACAACTTTGATTTCGTACTCGCGAAGCAAATGGCGACCAACAAGCTTCAATCCCTTAGGATCCACCTTGGCGATGACCCTCTCACCGATGTTCCAGAGGACATCCGGGATTGCTGGCGTCCGGTCCAATCGTCACTTCGGAAGCTACGCAAGAACGTGCCGGTGTTCGAGTTGGCTTTCAGCGTTTACGTCGGGCAGTCCGAGTGCGTAATCCGAATAGCGAATGCGCCGAATGCAGTGGATGAGCTGCGCAAATTCTGGACATCTATTCCGCGGTGCTACGTGGGCGATGACCATCGTCCTTCTTCTCGGAGTGGCACTTTCGACCACGTTCTTCGAAGCTTCTTTCCGTTCTGGGCCGGCAGGATAATGTGAGCAGTCGAGTACCCATTGGCAGCTATTCGGCATACTCTCTTCAACCACCTTCGGACGAGACTTTGCTCTGACTCGGCACTTCATCACAACACTGCAGAGCATCGTTCTCTGCGGGCGAGATAATGCCTGCAGAATGGACTCTACTCTGCTTACTTTCTTTCTTTCTCAAAAAAGTTTGGCAACCCGATTATTGGCAAGCGTATCACCGATTCAATCATCACGCTTAGGCAAGGTATATTCGGCTTCTGGCTCTCCTGCAGTGGCATTGGCGATTTCGACGGAGCGTTGGAAGTAAGATCCCAACGCGTACGAAGCTTTTGCGTTTTCAGAAGGGTCTTGAAAGGGATGGATAACGGCCTACTTTCCTTTGTGGAACATGACGAGCATTTTAGGGGGTCGAGGTCTTCGGACTGCATGATTGGTTCATTATTTCGTATGACCATGTCTCTCTTCATCCACAGGATCATCTTCACCTCCTCCGCGTTGTTGTTTGTATTGGGTTTTCTCGACGGCTCTGTCTCGAAATTGCTGTTCCTTTCCTCAAACAAGACTCAAATTACGTGCTCCGGTGGCCTGACATTGATCACATCGACTTGTACTCATGATATCGAGATGTCAGCTGGGCATATTCAGCGACTTTCGTACCAAGTACAAGCGTAGTTCCATTGTCATTTCAGAAACCCACGAGAGCCCGCGCTTCCTCCTTGCCAGACGCAGCCACTGCGAATCCTTTGCAGCTGAAAAACCAACGTCCTGCCTCCGTGTCGTTACTTCCATCTCCAAGGTAATACTCCTCTACATTCCTTCTCACATTCATATACCTCCTGGCTTAGCAATTTTCCCTGGTAGCCGCCACTGAAAGAAAGAGCTTTCAGGCCCTCGAGGTAAAGCAGACTCAGGCAGCGCTCCAGTATCAAGCCAATTCCGATACTCAGACTTGGAGAATTGATACCATTCGCACCACTCAGGGTCTTTGCCGAAGCTTCTAGTAGCATCGTCCAGATTTTCAAAACGTACCCTCCACTCCTCGGGATGAGAAATCTTAGCATGACGTGAGATGCCATTGACGCCTTTGAGTATGTCCCCGTGTTTTGTCAAATTGGTGCGACATCCTGGCCGAGCGCAGCAGACGGCCCAAGCATCCCTTTCTCCATCTTCCCCGCCTGTGAACAACATGTTTCCGGGAACGTCTCTGGAGGTTATGTGGATGGGTCTGTGGTTGACRTGGAAATCACCGGGTGCATCGACGTGTATTGTGCGATCTTTTGGGCCTAGGAATGGGCTGGCAGACTTAGGATTGGTACTTCCGAGCGAAGACGTTGCGTTGGGAATGTTACCATGTCTTATTGTATCTTCGTTCACGTCTGTAGTAGGACCAGTTGTCGTAGTCGTCAGATCCACGACAGGATCCGAAATTTCCTTCGAGGTTGGCGGATCTGAAGACTTGATGGTAGGAAACTCGAGCTCCAACTCCTTTTGGCATATGTTAGTGATGACAAACCTGTCAAGGGACTGCTATATCGTACTGACCTTGTTTCTCTTTGCCAAAGCTTCGAATCGCTCTCTTCCCTTTCTGATAATGTCTCCCAACATCTTCATTTCCTTGCGCACCTGCTGCCGCTCGACAAACCTCGCACGCTTGATTTTTAGTTGACGATCGTCCTCTTCAAGTTGTGCTTTGCGTTTTTCCAACGCCGCCTCCTGGTCAGTCAAGAGTACATCCATGCCTTTGATGGGATGGTGGCTGTTGTGAGACGTCGGGGGGAAAGGAGTGTAGATTGCTTCAGACACTCRCTGAGTGGGCTTTGAATGCCTATACTTTATGACCGTGATTGTCAGCAAACAACTTTTCGAAGCTTGTCGCGCCCTGTGCTGCATTGACAAAGAAGATGGGAATTTATAGCGTCGCGAATCCTTCCAACTGTCGTGTGACATCGAGGCAGTTCTTTATTGCTGTCCCTGATCTGAAGAGATTGCATACTCTAGCTAAAATTGCAGGTGCTCCCACTTCAATCGTGCGAACTTCATCTCCACCTCTTGCTCTCCCTCCTCTCGACATCATTGGGCTCCAGCCTCGAGACTCTGTACTAATACCTCCATCCATGCTCCGATTTGCCTGACATCGATCTCGTAGGAGCCTACCCTGCCTCCTCTGGGAAAGCAACGGGGATACGAAAGGCATTCCGTAGGAAGATGTGTTGACCGAATACAGCATTTCATTGGTCTCTTTGCTGGTTCCTTCGCAAGTCTTCATAAGGACCGCGTGATATTGCCTCTTGTGGATACACGGTTGTCGGTTAGCTACTCAGGTCGTGCTAGGAGAGTATTTGACACCCATCTCATTCGAGATAATCTCAATGATGCCTTGCAAGGCTATTTCCAAATGACGCTCCTGATCTCCGGCATTAGCTATTGAAACAATGAATGTCATGAAGTGATTGATTGACTAACTAAGGAACTAAATGGCTGAAGGCCAGTAGATATACCGTAGGGATTAGTCAGTTACTGGATCAGGTAACTCAAGTGAGTGACCAGCCACAGTCCTTTCAACATTAGTCCTGAAAATGGAGATGTTTTATTGTGTTCATATAGCTTTTTCTAGTTCAGGAGTAGTCGCAGTAGACGTCGAGCAAGTTGAACAAATCTCAGGGGTTCTCACACTGAGACTTTGTGATGAATGGATATCTCCAGTTTGAAGAATATTCTTCGATGAGTCGAATCACAGCTCCGACGCAGTACGGAATCGAACAGTACCATGGCTAGTATCGCTGGAAGGTCCGGCGACTCAGTGGAAGCTTTTGCGTGTTACCAGCTGTAAAACTCGTGGGTCAGCTGGTCAGCTCAAAAAGAAATCCATCCAAAAACGACCCGTTCTCCGTGTTCACACCACTCTTTTACATCAAATTTCATCTCTTGAAGAAAAAGGTCACTCCACAGAACCCCTTACCATCACACTCAACATGGAAGACTCACTATTTGGCAAATTCCCAGCCGAGATCCGTGCTCAAGTCTGGACACTGACACTACAACAAGAAACCCCCATCGAAGTCGACGAGTGTGGCCACCGAATGCGAAGTTACAGCAAAATCAAGCCGAACCTCCTTGCACTCCTTCGGACATGTAAGTCGATCAACAACGAATGCAAGAGCATGTTCTACGCGCTGAACCATTTCACACTGCAAACGCATCGATCCGTGGCCATTCGTCTGTCAGTTCAGAGATTGGTCGAGAGTATTGGGCCGGAGAATGCTAGACTGGTCAAGACGCTGCATATTCATTCCAGCGTCGATGTCGATAATACGTTTTACACGACGGAGTACCTGGAACAGCACCTAGTTGAAGCTGAGAAATGGTTCAACGAGGCCACGTCTTCGTTTCATCTTCCTTACGATTGGGGGGAGCTTAAAGTAACAGCCGGTATCGAGGCCAATCCTTTTGTCTGGAGGACATTCCACATCGATGCTTGGATCAGGGCTCGTGCGTTGGTGGATCTCTTTAGAGGGGGGGCTCGACATTATCCGAAAGTGCATTTTTTCTTGGCAAAGAGTTACTACAATCTTGTCAGGACGCATGCCAGACGGGGGCTGCCGATTTGACGCGTGTTGGTCGACAGAGGCTCTGCTGCAGATAGTGCTGAAGACGATGAGGGGAAGACTCAGCGAAGCCAACTACGCTACAACACTCAGTCATGGAGATATTTGTAATGGTATTATTGCTCTTTGCTTCGTTCAAAGGACATCTAGCTTCTCATCGACTACAATCGATTCAAGTTGAGGGACATATCGGATCTCAACGCACAAAGCCTGATTCCTCAATCTCTCCCCGAAACCAATGTCAAAAATGCTCGCTAATTCGCTGTCATACGTAGACTATCTATCGGCCATTCCAATACTACCTAGCTCAACTACTCTCGTGATGTATTGACAATAAACAGCTGCACAATAGAAGCATGTCCGATTCCAATCTTATCAATCGTTAGTACACATTTCCCGATATCAAGGATTCTCAGGATGTTACTTACCTCCTCCATTGTCCAGATCGGGCTCTCTTTCCCTCTTGCTCGTTCAAAACCATCGTATATGACCGTTCCGCGGTATATGATCCTCTGCAATTTCTCCGCGATTCCAAGCTTATCGGAGATTCCTCCAGCTATCTCTGCCGTGGTTGTCTCATCTCTGGCTTCGATGGGGATGACTTTCCCGGAGAGGGTTTGGAGGAAGAATTCGAATTGAGCGTCTTCGAAGTAGATTCCGTGGGAAGCTGGGGGCATGGGAGCAGCGGGAAGAAGATGGCGATGAACGGTTATGGTTTCGTTGGGTTGTACGCCGTACTGAGGAGACGAGTCAGGTGTGCTGAAAGTATGTTGAGGATGATATGGTGGTACTCACAGAACTTAGCGTTGCGTCCAGTTGATTCAATCTGTATCCTCTCCAGACCAATTTCTGCTGATCAGCCGGTAGACGAAATAGTCGTTCGACTTTTGTCTGTAGACCCATGACTGTCAAGTCCCCATATACTGAGACTTGGTAGATACTACCTTGAACATCTTGAATCTCCACATCAAAGTCGTTCTGGAATCCAACACTAGGTGGGGATCCCCATTCCTCCTCCTCATCATCATCATCATCATCATCATCATCCAACAGCGGCGTCTTGTCTTCTTTGATGCTGGTACTTGAATTCGACGAGGATGATAATACCGGGGAGAAGATTTCGAAAGGATCAGATCGTTGTGATGATCTCAATGACTGTACTTCTGATGAGCCGTCCGAAACAAGTCTTAATGTTGATGATTCGATGGGTGGAGATTGCATTGAGAGGCTGTAAGGAAGCGACCTGATGGCTTCGATGACTGCACTGCAGACGGTCGCGAGAGCATTCTCCAATCCGGGTTCGTTGGTTTCAATCGATTCAAAGGTGTATCGCATACGTCGTACGGCCACAGCAGCTTCCAGTGGGATGGACACTGCGACGTTGATGGACATTTTTTTCTTCTCGAGGATGGGTTGGGTGAAAAACGAGTGTGGAAGAAGGTGATGTGAGCAGTATGTGACGAGGCAGTCTTTCTTGTGAAGAATTATATCGTTGCTATATAAACTGGCCGTTTCACAGGGTCTCTGGTCGACTGTCCTGGAGACTCGTGTGTGTAGGTCAACGGCGTACCGCTGCACGACGCTATGCCTAAAATGGGAAATACAATGCATGTTCGAGCCAATGATGTGACGAAACACACAAGTGAAAGGAGGGCTTCGTTCGAAACATGGAGAGCGACTCATCAGACCTTTGCTCCTTTTGTTGAAGCAGATGCGGTATTGTAAGTCAATGTTTCTGCGTACCATAACATCGCTGTGTCCTGCGCCATAGTGTACTTTGAATTTGCTTGAACAACAGTATCTCAATAGCGCCACTGCCTGACGGCCCTTCCTTGCATCTCATCGATGAGGTTCCAGTAGCACGCATTGCTTTTGGGGTCCCTATCGCGCTGTATACTGCCCCTGAGGCTCGTTGTCGCTGCGCCTTGGGTGGCGTTATCCGTTGAAAGACGTTGAACGCATGCGTTGATATCGCAACACTCACGTCTTTTTGCTCCGTAAATACTTCTGATGTCTCTGAGATGTTCTGCTTGGTCCAAAGATCAAAACTTCCGACTCCTTCGCAAAACAGGGACGGAACTCTGGTCTCGTCTTGGCGCGAGGGTGAGATGGAGTGGCAAAGTTGTCGTGGTGTATTTTCCCTTGATATTCTCAGATCCTGATTTCCATGCATCCCAAATGCAGTCTATGTCCCGACAGCTGTGCACGCTGAACGCAATAGCCCATGCTAGAACCTTCAGCCCGCGAATGTCCTTCTCCGTCAAGATAGCTGGTCTTCCATCCCGCGTATATCCTGCCTGCATACTCTTGACGATGCTCGCTGGGCTGTCAAGCTCCACACCGAAACGAGCAAAGGTTCCTGCGGAGAGCTTGAAGTCGAAGGATGCAGTGACATCTGTCACTCGGGAGAGGAAAGATTTGAACATGTGCCGCCAGACTCGATACCAGGCCTCAATCTGGGAGTCAATCTCTCCCAGGTAAATGTCAACCGGCATTTCGAGCTTGCCCTGCTGTCTCTCTTGATGATCCTTAACACATTGTGAAAGTTCAGAGAGACCCCTCACAATAGCATCTTTGTCTCTTTCGTTTAGGACTTGATGCTCCACGCGGATAGATTGCGGTTTCTGGCGTAGTTCGGACCATTCCATGGAAATCTGCTTGCATGTCCTCGGTAGTGCGCCTTCCGCATCGCAGGCTGCTCTGCGAGCCGTTACGATTGGACTGGGATCAATGAGCGGGTGGTATGATTTTCGAAAGAGATATCTACGATGACGAAATCGAAGCTTGTCTCTTAGCAGTACGAGATCTACATGAGCAAGATCTACGACGATGACCGTGGAGATTGTGTGTTTGTAAATCATGTCGCGTAGTTCACGAGGTAACTCGAGCAACCGACATCTATCCGGCAGCGGGTCGTCGATCTTGTGTGCAGCTTCGTTGCTGGTAGTGATGGAAGACTCATCTGACTCGTGCAGAACGCCCGAGGGATCCGCGAGTTGCATCATGCTGTGAAGTTTTCGCCGCGCGGGGAATGTGGCTGTGGGACGTTCGATATCCTCGTCTTGGTCCAAGGTTTGCAATATGTGTTCTTGGGAAGTGTGCGCTGAACGACGAGTGTAGTGCTGWTTCCGATTTTGAATATCGAAAGACTCGATGGTGGTGGTGTTGAGGTGGTGAAGCTTGATGGGGCGTAGTATTTGAGCAGACGAATTCCAGCTGAGCGCCGAGTTCCACACGTAAACAAAGCTATGAGCCAAACTACCGGATCCGCTCCGCTCCGTTCCGCATGACACCTAATCCTTCCTTATGGATTTATTGGTTGCTTTCTTGGCAGATCCATTGCAAAAGAATTGTTCCCACCGAACGGGATCCGAGGGAACGGCCCACCAAGCATGCATGGAAATGCATTCTGGATTCTACCTAGCGGCCCTGGTAGTTGTCGCAATCTAGGAAATTGGTGGTACCTACTGTATACTGCTGGTGCGTAGCCCAAGCAGGTTGGGGCTTCCCAGCCGCTGATGACGAATAGACCAGCTTCCGATATGGTGGCTTCTGGCCAGGACAGAAATCTCGGGATCGTTCCGAGATGATCTGGAAAATCACTCTCGGCGTATTCGCTGTACCTAAAGCGGCTGGCGGCGAGAAGGGCCATGCTCATCATTGCCTGAACGTACGTGGACTTGCAAAGACGGGAGAAAAGAAAGAACGGCAGGCAGAAGCGGAGGCCGCAGCAATCTAGGCACCAACAGAGCTTATCACATTTCGTACCCTCTCCACCCCAAAAGTTGACGACGAAGCTGACACCCTATCTGCGTGACAGTATACCGAAGGATATTATCAAGGGATTTAGATAGTCTTCTCATGAAAGCTCCGGGCAGATCAGGCATGAAGGACGCTACCTCGCTCACCTTCCATCGAAGGGGCGTCTCGYCAGCAAGAACGCAGACGCAGACAAGKAAGCGGCCTTTAGCCTTGGCACTGCTATCGAGGGCGGAGATACGAGGTCAATCTATCTGTTATGCCCAATGATAAGGTATGATCAAGGATGTTACAATAGCCCCGGTGGACCAGTATACTCGAGAGAGACAGCATGTTCAAATGTGAGAGATGAGGTGAAGTCGATGCGATATGTGCATGCATCTCATTTTCGGTCTCGCTTTCGGTCCGAGAGCCGCTCTGAAATGTCGTCATCAATTTAGGAAAGAACGCGAAACGGATCGCGTCGTCTGAGCGTCATTGCATGCATTGGCCTCCATTCTTCATGTTCTTCCATGGCAAACGTACATACAGCATGTAGCTCGCTCTTTTCCTTCAATCATGCCGCCCTTCGTTCCTCGAAAGCGTGAGCACTCGCCAGCTCCGAAATCCTCACCCAAGCTGCCAAGTACAGATAAGCCCGCGCGCAAAGCCAGTCGCTTTAAGCCATCACTCTTTGATTCCGCCGATGCGCCTACAACTACCGTCAAATCCGCCGAGGAGACAAAGAAATACCTAGAAAGTCTGGACGACGATGAAGAGAGTGAAGAGCTCAGCGATGTCGATAGCGACGAATTCGAAGATGTCGTTGCGCCAGCTGCGAAGAGGCAAAAGAAGGCAGCTGAGGGGGAAGATGATGAAGACGAGGATGATGTGATGGACTGGGAAGACGCCATCTCTGCAGGGCCATCGAATGTTGAACAAGTCGAGCCCGAGATTGGTGATATTGACATATCCATGAAGGACGACGGCACAGGCTACATTGAGCCCTTGGTTTCTTTGGCCACGGGCAAGAAAGCGCCTTCGAAACGGGAACGACAGATTCGCATGTTGACGCACTGTCTACACGTGCAAACGCTCCTCTGGCACAATACAGTCCGTAATTCCTGGCTCAACGATAAAGAGGTGCAGAAGACGCTGGTCGACAATCTCTCAGAGGGCGTCAAGCGAGAGGTCAAACGGTGGCGGGAGAGCATGGGAATGTTGAGCGCAGAAGAGCTAGAAGCCAAGAAGCGGGAGGCGGCGAGAAAGAACACCAAGGGGAAGAAGAAGGGCAAGGGTAGAGAGCGAGACTGGGGAAGTGAAGCCACGCATGCTGAGCCGGGCGTACCAAATTTGAGTCAAGGAGATCCGCTACTGCGACTCTTGAAGGTCTTGACGGCCTACTGGCGGAAGAAGTTCACAGTCACTGCGCCGGGGCTTCGGAAGAAGGGATACATGCCATTGAGGAGGCTCCGAGACGATATTCGTGACTGGGAGAAGAATCACGACGATTTTGAGGAGTTTGGCGAAAGGATTGAGAGTCGAGAAGCTTTCCGTGCGCTCGCCAAGAAGTGTGAGGGAAGCAGAGATGTCGGAGCGCAGCTGTTCGTCGCTCTGCTGAGAGGTCTAGGTCTCGAAACCCGGATGGTGGCCAACCTCCAGCCTATAGGACTCGGAACAAGCAAGGGGGAGGAGGCTGATCCGAAGTGCACGAAGAAGGAGAAGAAGGCTGACACAAAAGCCGAAGACAAGGCTGATGCCGATGAGGCGAGGGCAGAGCTGAAGAAGAGTGCTCAAGTAAAAGGTCGGAAGCCAGCGAGAAAGAATGCCACACGAGGCAGCAACGCAAAGCCCATTAATCTCGACGATTCCAATGCCGAAAGTGACCTGAGCGATCCTCCCTCTGACGTAGATGAGAAGAAAGTAAAGGCCAAGTCGAACACGAACAAGTCTACTTCAAGACCGGTGCGGGCGAACAAGAYAAATCTCAGCACTCCCAACGACTCGGACAGCTCTCCATCGCCTTCTGATGTCGGAGTCAACATCTCTGACGATGATGACCTTTCAGTCATAGACATCACACCTGCAAACCCTAAGAAGTCCGGCAAGAAGTATGATCGCGACCTGGCATTCCCAACCTACTGGACTGAAGTCCTCTCATCCGTCTCAAATAAGTACATCCCGGTCGATCCAATCGTTCTCAGTACCATCGCATCCAATGATGATCTACTTCAGACCTTCGAACCAAGAGGGAAGAAAGCCGACAAAGCCAAGCAAGTCATTGCCTACACCATCGCCTTTTCTTCCGACGGGAGCGCGAAAGACGTCACGGTCCGCTACTTGAAGAAGCATCAGATGCCTGGCAAAACCAAGGGCCAGAGAATGTACGCCGAAAAAGTCCCCGTCTACAACAAGCGTGGCAAAGTCAAAAAGTACGAAGACTATGATTGGTTCCGAACTGTAATGTCCATGTACGATCGTCCGGAAGCAAAGCGCACAGCATCCGACGATTTGGAGGAACAAACGGATCTGAAAGTCTTCAAGCCGGTCAAAGAAGCGAAGGAGGTGGACAAGGAGAGCTTGGCATGGTACAAACAGTCTGCGGAGTTTGTACTTGAACTCCACCTCCGCCGCGAAGAGGCACTAGTCCCTGGAGCCGAAGTCGTCAAGACTTTCGCGGCCGGCAAGGGTGACAAAGCAAAGACGCATGATGTCTACCGCCGCGATGATGTGGTTACTTGCAAGACCGTGGAGTCATGGCATAAAGACGGACGCGCTGTCAAGATCGGCGAACAGCCGATCAAGTACGTCCCGACTCGCGCGGTGACACTCATCCGCAAGCGAGAAATCGAATCGTCGTTGAGAGAGACGGGACAGAAAGCTATGCAAGGCTTGTACTCCAAATCGCAGACTGAGTGGATCATCCCTGATCCGATCGGACCTGATGGAAAGATTCCGAAGAACGCCTACGGAAACATGGATGTCTACGTCCCCACCATGGTTCCTAAAGGAGCTGTACACCTTCCATTGAAAGGCAGCGCGAAGCTTTGCAGAAAGCTGGGAGTCGACTACGCGGAAGCTTGTACGGGATTCGAGTTTGGAAAGCAAAGGGCTGTTCCAGTGCTTACAGGCGTTGTGGTGGCAGACGAGCATGAAGATCTTGTGCGTGATGCATGGAAGACTGAGCAGGTGGAAATCAAGAGAAAGGAAGACACAAAACGTACAGCAGTGGCTTTGGGTGTCTGGAGGAAGTTTCTGATGGGGTTGAGGATTGTGGAGAGGATGAGAGTGGAGTATCAAGATGGCGGTGGAGAAGAAAGCAACCCATTCGTGAGAAGGGCGAAGAAGGATGCCAGTGTTGCTGCAGGCGACTTTGAAGAGAGTGGTGCCGGCGGATTCTTCAAGCCTGGTCATGAAGAGGAGGAGGTTCCGCAGCATCGAAAGAAGGATCTAGCTGTGGATGATGATGGTGGTGGAGGTGGGTTTCTCGTCGAAAGCGAAGATGACACCGGTGATGTCGATATGGATGCCAGCGGTGGGTTTCTCGTCGAAGACACTGCAGACAACTTCGCACGACCTTCCATATCAACCACGACGCCGATATCACTGCAAGACATGCACAAGGCTGTGTCTGACATTGAAGAGAATCTGAGTGAACCAGAGGAAGAGGAAGATGAACTGCCGCCTCCCGCGAAGAAAGCAAAGAAAGCCGCACCCATCAAACCGAAGCCCCGCGCGCGAGCTGCGCCAAAGCCGAAGTCAAATCCCTCAAGACAGCCCGCCAGAAAGCGCGCTGTCACTCCGCCCGAGGACAATGAGGAAGAGGACTCCTCCCTCTCCGACGCACTCTCTGAAGAAGGTTCCTCTCCACCAGCTGCAAAGTCCCACAAGTCCCCGCAAGTCGTCGTCAGGAAGCATCAACCTGTGAATGGAGGACGAAGGAGCAGCACCCGGACTGCTGTGAAGAGTACGCCGGTTAAAAGCCAGTACTTCATGCACGGATCCGATGACGATAATGATGAAGAGGAAGAGGAGGAAGAAAGTGATGAAGAAGAAGAGGAAGTCGTGAAGCCCCGAGGGACTACTGCGCGGACTAGGAGAGGGAGATGATAGTGTCGTGTTGCGTAGAACGTGGCATCTCTGCGATGGAGAGGTGATGATGTCGCGAAATTCTACAAAAGGAAGACTTTGCAGCTTTCTACGCGGAGAAGAAGATACCCAATTATATACACTAATTTACAATTCATCCCGCTCTCATGCCACAAGGGCCAGCAGCAAATTGAAAGCGACATGCCACTGATTTCACAAGCGATACATCTCAATGAGATCTTCTCTTCATTGGCGACCTTCGGGATGTCCTAGGCGTCTCGTTTTGCCACGTCGTCAGGTTTATGCTGTGCTTGTGCTCACTGCTGTGTTCTCAAAATCCAGTATATGTAGTGGATGCCTCGCCGGGCAACGATCTGTAATACTCCAAGGAAAGTATACTGGGGTTCATTGAACTACTATATTCTGACTCATTCACTTCCAATTTTATTCAAGCTGATGAGCATATATCTTCCTCCCTACTTTCCCACTTCATCAACTTTAACCGGCTCCAACACACCAGCACGCCAAACCCTCTCCGTCTCCAATTCCAGCTTCAGCGGCGCAAGTTCACGAATCTGATCGAAATGACAACTTCCCCATCTCAAATACGCAGCAAAAGTACCCTCTTCAATATCCGCCTGCTCATACTCTTTCTTATTCCAATACGTAGCCAACCACCATTCTTCCGTCCCCGGAGATCCCGTCGACAATTTCAAAACAGAGGAATTACTGAGAATTTCATGCACCAAAGTTTCCGCTTCATACCAATCTGCATCTTGGACACAATCCGGTCCACTGCGTTTTTTGGAGAAGAGTTCCCATTGTCGCTTCCCATTCCAGAGGGTTGTTAATTGATGTCGCCACATTTCTTGCGGCATGGCGATTCCGAAGATTTTGGTGGCCCAGTATTCTGGGCCGTTGAATCCGTCGTTGGGATCTATTAGGTGTCGGATTCGCTCGATGCAGAAAGTTTGGGAGAGATAGTCTGTTATGGGACCCATGTCTGGGAAGCTCACTGGGATATCCTATAGATAATTTGAGTATGGACTCCGGGGAAGAGGAGGAGGTTGGCGACTTTACCTTGTTAGGGGTATGCAGCGTTCCCATATGTCGTAGTAAAGGATGCAAGTGAAAGCCATCCTGATTCGTCGCTCCGTCCTCCCACAACGTTCGATATACCTGGTAAACGCGCTGCAGAAAAGGATTCTGGGCTCTAGTTGCAAAGAACCCATTCGCCATGGTCAAATCATTATTTTCGTAGCCTGCAAGTAGGAATCCTGCCAGTTCATATGGGGAATTGGGATCTTCAATCTTCTTCCAGCAGATATCGTCCAAGTGGCGGAGAAGAATCATTCCGGCGTCTAGCCAAACACCACCGTATTCCAGGAGAAGCGGTAGTCGGACAAGATCTCCTAACTATCAGTCAGCACACCATTCCGCCAGTTCCTTACATATCATTCAAAAGGCAGACAAACCTTGAAATTGTCCCGCCTTTTCACTATCCATCCTCCCCTCTCTAAACACAGCAGGAAGATACTTCTCCGCATCAATATAATTATAAACATGCGTCTCAGACCCCGGAACAAGATCCGTGAAATGTACAGTCCACTCCGATCCCATGCGTCTCACAGAAGCAATGACTCCACGCTGCACCCAAGGTTTCATGGATTTCCAGCCTGTATTCCAGAAGTACCAGACATTCTTTTCCGAAGTGACGGGATGTTTCTTTTGAAGATATTCGATAATTTCTTCGTCGGTTCGGGAGTCTACGCGCTCTTGGGGAATATATCGAAGTCCTTGTGGTGCGGTATCTGGCTTGCCTGAAGTTGCGTTGTCTGCTACGATGGCTTCGGCTTGGTTGGATTCCGCGTTGACGGGTTTGGGGAAGTTATCGGCCATGATGAGGGGATGGATTTTAGAGGTCTGGGATTTCCTCCGGGTTGCTCTTTGTAAATAACGTCGATCCCATCGTTGCAAAACTTGGAATTCAGCCGCACCTTAATAAAGCCAACAGTATCGCCATACTCATTATGGCTATCCCGAAGCTCCTAACCTAAACAAGTAACTTCGGGTCTAGCTGGGCCGCATCCTTCGCGGGATGTATCATGGAGAGAGGAAGGAAGCCAATCAGAGATTGAGGGGTTGCTGAATGTCTCGGGAGGTTTATTGAAGCGTGTGCCGCCGCGGTTAGTCGCCGTGGGGTCCAAGTTTGAGGAGCTTGTTACGTGCCGATCTTTCAGCTGAGCCCCGTTTTTCATACTGTAGACGCAGCACACCATCAATGTCAGGCGTCCCGGTTGTAGGCCGAGATACGGCGTTTCGAAGACTTCGCTTGTGGACGGTACTGGATGACGCCTTAGCAACAGCTGGGCCGGTGGCGGTGTTAGCTTTAGTAGTCTTCTTTACGGCTGGACTGCTTTCTTGTGATTGCTGCGCTATGTTGGAAAATTGGATAATGATGCTCGGAGTAAGCGTGATCGTCCGAGTGCGGGACAGTAGGGATGACCTAAGCTAGGCATAAGGGTTAGGGTTGGGGTAGTGGATTTCGCCAACATAGCGGCAAGTGTCTTCCTTTGTCGAGGAATCACCGGAGGATTTGATCCGGCAGGCCTATTTATTAGGCTTTGATGAACTTCCTAAGGTACAAGTCGTTCGATGCGTCGTCTTTCGAGCAAGATACGCATCTCCTGATGCAATCACTAACAAGTTACTCATGGCCACTTCTKGATGTAGCCACTGGGCTTAACAAATATCGTCTCATCCTCAATTTTGCTGCCAAAGCATGTCGTTAACGATCATGCGGTGGATGCCGACCCAGAACCAATCAATCATTTGAACGCCGACAATAAGCYGCCCTACGACCACACGTGCAGCTGTACAAGTAGGTAACCTCTTGCGACTTGACATCTAGCATATGCGTTCACTCTCCGTCTGGCAAGTTAATCGATGACAGTGACGTGGCATGACGACGGCGGAAGTCGTCTTACTGTATTACCGAGAGTTCCACAATCGAGCCTAGCGGCGAAGATCGGAGCTAGCGCGGTTGCACAAGTGAATGATTCTGAGAACATCGAAGTAGGTATCGCTCACGTATCCTGTAGTGGAAAGATGAATGTTTGATGCATGGTAGTCATGTTGTCTTAGAGTAATCCGGAGTAGCAAGTTGCCCACGAATAATAGAGAGAGATCTCAGTGATCGCGAGTGTTGAACTCGAAGAGATCTTCCAGAGCTGCCCAAGATTTCACGGAAAACTGGTATCCACTGTGGCTAGAACGATTAACTGCATGAAATACTTGAGTTGGACTTCTAGTCCCCGAGTAGCTACTTGACTCCTTCATCCTAGCGACAGCGAAATGGGCGTGGCTTGAAGGTCCGCGTCGTCTCTCGCAGCGTCTACACCAGCAGCTCAACCCTCCTCTTCGATGAAACCTTTGATATCCAAAGAAACCTGGCTTCGATGAGGGGACCGTATGCAGATGTTAATGCTTCGGGTCAACCCATAATCGAAATGAAAACTGGCAAAAGATCGGCTGGTCTGTACAAGAGCTTCATGCGAGGCATAGAACAGTGGGTATCCATTGAAATCCCTTGAACTTGGACACCACTTCAAAGGCGTGTGTGGTGATACCCGCAACGATGCTCGAGGACGTGCAATCGCTCGGTACCAACGTGCGAGTTTGGGGTATCAACAAAGTGGGAGACTTTTTCCTGCTTCTCATATAACAATCGTCTTTCCGTGAGCGAAGCTCCCTGTGGAATTCAATCTCATTAACCGACGACCATACTTCATCATGGCAGATTTCGCCAAGCCTCATTCTCCCCGACGCAACGAAGAAGATAGCGACGTCACCCCTCATCGTCTACCACTAGCACGACGACTACCAGATCATGTGCGCAATCACTTTGTCGCAATGCAAGTCGATCTATCGTCTACCGCCGCTTACGCACCACACCACGTCTGACGAAGTTATAGATGTGGCGAGTTCGTTGGAACTGTCCTGTTCTTGTTCTTCGCTCTAGGCGGTACGCAGGTTGTCAACAACCTGCCAATAACTTCCGACATCAACGGTAAAGCGCAGGCTCTTCARTATATTGCTCTGTGTTTCGGATTCTCGCTTGCCGTCAATGCTTGGTAAGTTGTTCGAAAATGACTTCGCGTCTTCCTATACTGACAATCAAGCCAGGGTATTCTTCCGTATCAGTGGAGGACTTTTTAATCCGGCAGTGACATTTGGACTCTGCCTGATCGGTGCCCTACCATGGGTTCGAGGTGCCCTTCTATTCGTTTCACAGGTCCTAGGGGGAATGACAGCTGCTGGACTCATCTCTTGCATGCTTCCGGGTCCACTTTCTGTAGAAACGACCCTAGGTGCCGGGACCACAGTAGCCCAGGGAGTATTCCTTGAGATGATCCTCACCGCCGAATTGGCAAGTTCCTCGAGCTCGCTCCCCAGATATATTTTTGGCTTACTTTCAATATCCAGGTCTTCACTATCATGCTGCTGGCAGTAGAGAAGCATAGGGCGACGTTCATCGCACCAGTGAGTCGACTTGAGGAGGGACGACTTCAAAGTCTTTGACTAACCCGTGATCAAACAGATTGGTATAGGCCTAGCCCTGTTCATCTCTGAACTCGTCGGTGTCCTCTTCACAGGAGGGTCGTTAAAGTAGGAATGATACGCTCCATCGATCGGAGGATTTAGTTGACCATATCCACAGTCCAGCTAGGTCCTTCGGGCCAGCAGTCGTCAACAGAAGCTTCCCAAGCTATCACTGGAGTAAGCGTCATACCCAACATGCTGAATGCTGCGTCTTACCAACCAAATAGTCTACTGGATCGGACCTCTGTTGGGTTCTGCTCTGGCGGCCGGCTTYTACAAGTTCATCAAAGCTTTGGAGTATGAGACTGCAAACCCAGGTAAGCCCAGCTGCTATAGAGAAATAAGATGGGCATCTCGCTGATGCGATGACCAGGCCAAGACGCTGCCGGGCCACACGATGAGCATCGTCACCGCTTCAGAGGCCGCTTCAGCAAATCAGGCCCCGCTGGACAGCCACATGGTGAAAGCTCGGCTTCAGGAAACCGCAGGGAAGAGGCAATTTCGCCCGTCTGAAATGCTGGTAGAAATAATATCGGTGATCGAATTGTATGTTGTCGGAGAAGTAATTAATAATGCGATGATGCGTCGTCTCGTGCTCATCGGCAATATGTTGTAGCCGATACTCGCTATAATGACCTCGCAGCTACATTGCTGTAAATGTTTCAAGCTTTTATTTCTTCCTCGGAAATCGGTACCTCAAGCCTCTTGTGTTTTCTCGCAGTAATGAAATCGTGAAGGAGGAACGACAACGCAATCGCTAAAGCCAATCCAGCGAGCCCAGTTCCAAGCCAGAAAGCTCCTCGAAACCCTTTGAGCACTTCGGTTGGATTATCGCCGGAGCTGACATTCCTCTCCACAGTTCCAGCCATTCCTGGAGAATGTTAGCTTTCCGTGAGTATTAGACGTGCTTCTTCATTCACGAACCTAGACCAAGACTTATCGAATAATTGACCAGCGTGTTGACGATACTAGCAGCGGCACCCTGATGCTCTTGAGGAAACCTGTTCGCGAGGATGATAGTGCAAGCTGGGAAGGCGGCGTCCTATATTCATCACGTCAGCACCGTCTAGAAGTTTTCGTATGTTGATGTACTCACTATTCCCCACGGCTCAATAAGCATAGAGACRAAGGTGATCGCCCAGTAAGTCTGCTCGACAGGAGCAATGGCAAGCAACAACGTCGCGACAACGAATGCCAACATGGCATACGATAGAACGAAGCTTGCACTCGTCCTGTGCAGGGCATATCCTGCAACCAATGCAGCGATAGTGCCCGAAATGAGAATTGGAGTGAATTGAGCCGTCACGGCCAAAGGTGTGTAGCCACGCAGTTGAGTGGAGAAAACGAAGTAATAAAAGTCCCAGATTCCTGCAGGTCATTGTGTCAGCGCATACTACTCCAAGATAAATCTCATGATATGCTCACCAAAGCTCATGAAGCCACAAACGATCACGACGAGGGTCAGAGTCGCTTCTGTGTCAAAGTACTTGGTAGGTATCAAAGGATACTCTGCGCGCCCTTCCCACCAGACAAACGCCGACAGAAGCACTACCCCAAACGCCAGTGTGATGCCGTTGTAAGCAGCAGCCCATCCCACGACATAGGCCTGATTCCAAGCGAAGTTGAACAGCACCAATCCGGGAACAGCAATAAGACCACCTACAGCATCAAGCCTGGCAAGCATATGGTCCGTTGGTCGTACCATCGTCGACTTAGGAAGCGCGTATGCTGAAAGTACTCCAAGCACCATACACATCAAGCCGATTGTGTAGAAAGCCCATGACCAGTTGCTAGTAAGCTGTCCAAACAAGGCTCCGAGGAGACACCCTCCAACAAATCCTGCGGGTGCCAGAGTTCCTACGTTGATGTCAGTCTGCGTACCATGAAGTGTTGAGTCATCTTACCAAATAGTCCAAATACTATATTCTTCTTTAAGCTTWCCTCCGGGTACTGTCGTCCCAGTATCGCAATTGCATTAGGGATGAGCATGGCCGGTCCAATACCTTGCATACCCCTGCAAAAATCGAAAAATATGACCTGTCCTGAATACCTAAAACCCGCTCACGTTAGCTGCCGTTCAACTCACTCGTCGCATCTCAGTCTACATACACACTAAGACCAGTGACAATACTCCACACAGAAAACCACAGCCAGCCAATCAAGACGAGGGTCCTATGGCCATATAAATCTCCAATCCTGCCAAAAGGGAGTACGAAAGTGCCAACAGTGAGCGCATATGAAGCAGCGAACCAACTCTGCTGCGCACTGTCACCCTCAACACCGAAACTCTCTGCAATGGGCCGCAGCCCAGCAATCACTATGCCTAAGCATGCTTCTTGCACCGCTTGTGTCGTGCTCAACGTGACAATCAGCAGAATTTCCTGGGCCCTGGAAATCTCAACTTTTTCGTCCGCAAGTGATGGACGCGAGTCATCGCCGGGAGGCTTGGCCGCGACGTCGGATTGAGGCATGGGGAACGACGAGTTAAGGGGATTTTCGCCTCAAGAACAAACCAAGGACATAATGTAGACTTGTGTCTTGATGTTTGGCGGTGATGATGTGGCGGCCAAGCAATTCAAAAAATGCACCATTCTGGACAACGAACACCGAGGCGCTGTTGTGTGCATTCTTCAATAGGCAATTATGACGCCGATTTCCATTACTCCGGCTTGAGTTGTRTTAGTATCAACTCTCACTCGATGATTCCCAAACCTTATAGCGTCGATCATGGAGAATTCTTCTTTCCAGCATCCGTTCCCCCTCTTACTGCGGAGAAGGCAGACAATGCAATGGAGCGACTGGATCATCTCTCAACAGTCACCTTGCGGAGCATGAAGTGACTTTGAATATGTCTCGTGGTAGCGGTCTCCATAAACACTCAAGGCCGCGAGAAGGCAGCTTGAAGATCGGCCGTTTCGTGACCTCGGGCCATGGGAGGAGGAGAAAAGCGAATTTTCATGATTTGATCGTGCTGTCGAGGGAAATTATACTCACTGAAAATCATCCCCGGCACATCTAACGATCCATCGACATCGTTCGCGTGCGAAATTCAGTTATTCCAACTTCCCCTCACTTTCTCACATACTCGTTCAGGCGTGCAAGCCAACAGCCGATCGTGGCGCCACAAACAGCGCCATTGCTATCGCGATGGAAGCACACCGTCCAGTCGCCAGGAGGTTGAGCATCCAGGCCTCGTGGGCAGGCCAGCAGCCAAACGTCCTCCGCAACATACCGCATCAGATGTGCCGGGCCATTTCGGCCATCGGCAAGGTATCCACTGAAAAAGCCATACAACACAGTTCCCTCTCCGGTACAACGGAAGCTACTCTCGGAATCTGAGCAGTGATACTCACCCAGATAGTCCTTTGTGAATGATAAATCCTCCGTCTCCGGATCAGGACGCTTCGCAAGACGCTTGGCGCGAAGCACTCGATTGTCGGTAATCCGGTTAATGTGCAGAACATCGCCATCGATGGAAGCCTCCATAGCACGCGACGTAGCAGTCTTGATTCCAGTGAGTTTCACCGGAGCCCTTGCCCGGTCGTAGCTGATGCTGATTTCGCCATCTTTACTCCCGGCTTCCACCCTCACCAACAGCTTCGTGTCCTCGTCCAAGAAGCTGCCCATCCACTCCGGCGAAGGGCTCACCGATGCGGTGGTTGGCTCTTGCAGTTGCAATGCACCTTTCAGAATCAAGTCGGCTGCACCACTGGGGTCCGTCTCGTGATTGAGCATCACTACCACGGAGACTTCTTCAGACGGTGCGTGAACACGCATGAGACGGAATCCCCTCAGTGCTCCACCATGTCCAAGCCATTTCGTGCCCACAGTCTCTCCATGAGCGAGTCCGAATCCATACCTGGCGGGAGTCCCATCTTTGAAACTTTGTGGTTCTGCGATCGTCCTGTAAATGCTCTTTGGGTCACTCCAGCTGCGGTGGAGCCACTTCTCGTACGCAATCATGTCTTCGAGCGAACCCACAACCCCTGCATCTCCAGACCATTCCATTCGGTTGATTGCTGCAAAATAGCCAGTCTGTTCTGTACATTCGTATCCAACAATAGGGAGAGGAAGTGCAGCATTGTTGGGGCACAAAGAAGCCGTCTCCATACCTGCTGGAATGAAGACGCGTTGACTCAGAAGCTGACCCAGCGATTGACCGGCCACGTTTTCGATTATTCTCGCCAGGATGTGGAAGTTGACATTGGAATAGGAGTACTCAGTGCCTGGCTCAAAGTGGAATGATCGAGTCCGGTTCAGTGCAGCAGTGGCATCGTCAGTAGCACTGAATATGCCATCTGGTTTGCTGCCCCAGAGAACTGTCTCTGCCCAGTAATCTCGAATGCCTGAGGACACTAAACGAAGAAGTCAGCTTTGTGCTGTTGATGTTGGAAGGGGACAGGACAAACTATTGCAAAGTTGCTGTATCGTGACCTTGCCAGCAAGCTGTGGCAGTCGCGTCTCCAGCTCTGTCTGCAACTGCGCTGTGACATCCCCACCAGCCTTTGCTGCGGGCGTTGGATCTCGAATCAAGTCGACCATGACAAGGCACACCATCTGCTTCGATATGCTGCAGATTGGGATCTGAGTGTTTGTGCGCATTGGAATGGCACGATCCATATCGGCATAGCCCCAGACATGGTGAGTAGCGACCTCTCCCTTCTGTACGATTGCTATCGCACCGCCAGGTCCACGGATCTTGTTTTGAGCATTCCTCAGCACCTGGTCCAAGTTGGCTGACATTGTGTGGGTGAGTCTCTGCTGTGACGAGAATTTCAATGTCTGCAGACTTGCAAGGCCGAATGATCTAGCTATCAGTAGGCTCACAGATCGCATGTATCAACGATGATTAGGTGGAAGGAGTCACATTGATGGTGGAAGAAGTGGAACACGCTCACGTAATCACCCGCGTCGCCTATCGCCGGCTGAAAGTTCATCCTGGATGATATGTCGTGATAGCAAATGAAGAGTTAGGCAGGCAAACCTGGGAAACGAAGTTATGATGACACTGGTGTATCTACACGTGTCTTTCACTTGCGAAAGAGCTGCTTTACTCTCATATACTAGAAGAGAACCACCTGTTTACCGAATGATTGTGTACCGCAAGCTGTTGTAACGGCAAAGTTTGCTTTTCATACGTATGCTTCCACTAATACATCATATATCATCACTCAACGATACCATCTAGAGCCACCAAGTGAAAGACTGCTTGCACTCGAAGAAATCGGGGCCGGAGTGGCCACCGTGGTAGTCGGCGGCGTCACACCCGATGTGGTCGTTGTAAAGCGAGCAGTAAGTTCTGTTGATTCGTTAGCATTGCCCTGGTACTTCTTCATTATTCTGACGCGTTCACTCACCCGTGTGGCTTGCCGTTCTTGTGTAAATAGTAAGCGTTGAACATCTGGGGAACTTGCAACGCGTTGGCGGCAATGTTGATGGCCTTCTGCTCAAGCGCGTACTTGCTGCAGATGAGGGCGTTGAAAGGGCCAGGGAAAAACTTGGCTCCGAGCCAGTGCTTGGGCGAGTTGATGGCGTTGCCGTAGCAGTTGGTGTCCTTTGGCGGTGGGGTTTGGCACTTTGGTGGAGTCTCTGGAACGGTGACATTGGTCTTGTCGTATCCGTCGGATGCGGTGATGACGACCTGGAACTGCTCCTTTGTGTAGCCAGTGTTGGTTGCGGAGGTCTTGTCAATGGAGCTTCCCCAGAGAGTGCACTTGAAGCTGGTCTGCGAGGGAGGGTTGGGGCAGCTCTGTCCCCAGACGGTTGGGTAGCCAGGGTCGTAGGTGGAATCGTTGTTGGTAGGGTTCAGCGAGGGATCACGCTCGGCGTAGATGTTGAACGCCGTGCAAAGATCGGTGCAGTCGCAGTGAGCGGCGCACTCGTTCACATCGTAAGTCTTGAGAGTGTAAAGACCAAGGTAAGATTGGGCAGAAGTGGCGCCGTTAAGGTCCTTGAAGACCTGGGTGTATTGCTTGTTGTTTGTGGAAGGGATGACAGTGGGCGCAGCCTGAGCAGACGAGTGTAACTTGCTGTACGCCTGATGTGAAGAATCAAAAGTCAGCAATCTTGAACTCAAGCATGTTGATCGTCAAGATGTAGATGGCTTACCAAGAAAGCAGCAGGAGTGTCAGGCTCGGGAACAGGGCCGTAACCGTCTGGCTGTGGTGCGCAAGGGTCGAGGGGGTTGAGGAAACCGCAGTATGTGCCGGCCTCGGGAGTGGTTGGACATGGCTGGTTAGCCGTAGTGGTGGAAGTAGCAGCAAGGGCTGGATCAGTGGTATATCCGGTGGCCAGAGCGGCGTAGTAAGGAGTGTAGGCGCTGAATGAGCAAGATGTCACCGCAGGCGCCGGTGCCTGGGTGGGAGTAGTTGGCTTGGGTGGTGATGGAGGGCCGGTAGGCTTTGGAGGCTGAGGCTTGGGTGCGGGCTTGGTGGGCGCGGAGCATTTGTTGGGGCTCACGAAGCACCAAGGGTCATAAATCGGGCAACATGGGTTGAAAGTGCGCTTAAAGAGCTCAGCAGCGTCCTCACGCTTGGCGAGACCAGTCTTGGACGCAGCAACAGGAGCCGTTGTAGCGGCAGTAACGGCGAAGCTGGTGTAAAGAGTCGCGGTCTGCTCGCCGCCTCCGTCGGCATCAATGCCAGATGGGCCGCTGGCTACGGTTGGAGCAGCAGCAATGGCTGCGAAATCAAGTTGTTGGGGTGCAGGGGATGCGTAAGCCACCGCTGCAAGGGCAACGTTGGCAAGAAGGACCTTGTTGATGGCCATTTTGCTTGAGAAGAATGAAATGTATGGGCGAGAAGGAAAAGTGACGAGGGTGATGAGGGATGAAAGACGTTGGATCAGCGGGCTTGTCATACCTTATATTCTTCCTCGAGTCTTTCTAGAATAGCAAGCCTGATGCCTTATGCTTTGCATAGCTCCATTGTACAGCAAAAGGCTCCACTTTCTTAACGAAGGTGGAGATGACTAGCGACTCACGGCTGGACTTCCGTCCATCGATGCAAGAGCGCATGCAACGTAGCTTGAATCGTAGATGGTCAAGACCCAACGTCCTGGCTTCCGGTATCTTGAGGCGAGCGGCAAAGGCTTGCCAGAGGCAGGTTAACTTCTAGGCAGACGGGTTCTCGGCTCGTTGATGATCGAACTAGGACGGTGGGGCTATAACTGGAGTCGAGGCTAGCCGACTCAGCACCGCTGAAGTGGCTCCGTGTCGATGGCAATCTGTGCTCCGTGTGGACGTTGACAACACCACGTGAAGCTACGAAGTGTGGCTAGAGCCGCCGGCGTTTCGCGAYCTCATCGAGCATCTCCGCTCGGCATTTCAGCAGAGCTTGGCATGCTAAAGAGGTGGCCCGCTTAGAAATGGAGGGAAAGTGGTGCTGTGAAACATGATCATCAAGCGTGATCATCATACAACGTAAGTTATGAATCCACGTCACCAGAGGTGACAGATTCCTTGGAAGGACCCTGTCTCACCTGTTTGCAAAACAAAGATGCGCCATGTGGTGGGTAGCGTGGAGTTTCGTCTGCTGGTTCCTGGTGGATTTACTCGCTAGACTCGCTATCGCCTAGTACATAACCTTTGCAAAAGGGGGTCGTCGGGGTCTACGGACCTGTGGTCTACCACAACTTGTGGCTGTTGGGAGTGGGCCTTTGGCCTTGATGCCGTGTGCCTAAATGCACAACGACATGTCGACCGCATGACGGTCCGAATCGAAGGACAGCACTGAAGTGGGGCAGTGCTGTTCACGGCTGGACCGCGTTGCGGTGGAATAACGCATCATCGACAAGCGACAGTTGCAATCTGGCACGCCGGCACGGTGTCATCAGTCTGGAACGGTGCCATGCAGAAGCCACGTTCAGAACAGGAATCTAAAAACCCCTGGGGCTGTCTTGATGAGGTCCAAAAGGGAAAGCTCACGACTCTCTCTTGGCGATTTTCTTGTCTCGGCATGTTGTCCGAGTCTATGCGAACACGGGCGCTCGTCCAGAGTCAAATTACACTCCAACGGTCGATAGATCGGCATGTCGGACACGAGCCTTGCCATCTGTCATATATCGCATGGCCATGACGATTTGTAAAAGTTGCGTATCCTCGGCCATCAAATAACTCCRGCCTTGACGATTGGCGAGTATGACAGAGCGCGTCAGTGCCTGGACACCTCAGCGAGGATACGACGTGTCGTCCAAGACCGAGTTGCTGGAAGATAGGTCATACCGCAGAGGTGTCCCGCTCTTTTCGATGTCAGTGTAGTCGACAGATAGACAGGAGTACGTCGAAACAAGCGTGACACCCCTGCAGGCTGCTGGATTGACGCTTCCCCGCGGCGAACCCAGCAATATCAATCCTCTCGACCTCTGATTGGTCAAAGTCCTTCTCGAAGAGACCACATCGGAATCATCGAGATGTTCTCGATCCTGTAGCATTCTATCTAATCATAAAACTCTGACGTGCTGGTCTTGATGTTGTTGTTGTTCGATACAACATTTACGAGGAAATCCTATCAGGAGAAAAGATGGGTCTTACGCTCTACAACGTGCATCGTTCGCTGTTTCAGGAGTTGGTGCTAAGCCGTCACAGCGATGGTGAACATACTTGGAGTTGCCGTTTTCCTGGATCGTATGGCGGCACCAGGGTGTAGGATCTTGGTCGCTGCACAGTAGCTTGTCGTCCTCCAGTGTAATCCGCATATCGATCCATTTCGAACACACTCGGATAATTCCCCCGGCAGCCATGTTCTGCCTGTCGTCTCGTTTCTTGGGTCGAGTACTTGCCTCGACACCACTCTTCAATCCACCCTGGTAGAGGAGGCCAATCCTCCTCTCCACAACTGGCAATGAAGAGTTTGTAGCAGAGCAGTCATGTACTGTCCCAATACCTCCGCGTTGCCAACCTGCTGCCAAACCGGCGGCCGACGCTTCCTGGGCGGTTTGGCAACGGGCATCAGCGGGGGTCGATTCCACATCCCTCTAAAGCCGACAGATATGGAGCCTGTCACGTTGCTCTAACGGGAGGAACTCAGACGCTTACATCGCCTCCACCAATGCCGCAGGTCACGGTCAGTGTAATACTTGTATTGGTCGCAAGGCTAGGCGCACTTTGTGGGAAGCTTTTGGTACCCCGTTGTTGCCGCGAAACGAGAGTCTACCAGAGGCGACGACGAAGAGCAGACCGATTGCGTGCAGCCCACGCGCCTGTCAAAGGATGGAAGCTACTATTGCAAATTAACGAACTTGACCAACCCATTGAGCTCTTTGAAGCGCTGGCCGATTGTCAGGAAGGCTCGTCTTCCTGACAAGAAATGCCGGATCACCTTATCCAGTATGTCATCGAGCCAGAACCGGAGGGTCTGGCCCACACCGTGAGTTGTGATCCATTTTCAGTGCTTTCGGATTTCCTGACACGGTTCTACAGCGAAAATTGATGGCTACCTTACTACAGGTGACCGCGAAGGCGTTTGGACTGTGGATATTCCGTGATTTTCGTGTTAGCTGCCGGAGCAAGTGTCTCGATTTCAAGCGCAGACTCTGTTCCAGAGCTTGTGTGTTCGTTGGTCCGGTATATCGCAGTCGTCGATGTGGTTCTTCATTCGTCGTCCAGAAATGGTATGGTCGCACCGGCGAACTCTGCGACATCTCCATCGCCTTGTTRTCATACGTGACTCATTGCTTGTTGGACGACTCACCCTCGCTTCTCATCTCGCTTCGGTCAAGATGATGTCGTTGCTGATGAATGTCCTCCGCAAGATGTCCGCGTCGTCGGCCTTGACAATTTTGCCCGCCCTACCCGCTTGGGCCGCCAGATGCCGATGACAGCCCGGGTCCACAAGCCGAACATCGGAGAGCTATCCGATGCTTCATAGAGTTCCAGCTGCCATTGCAACGCCGGGCCAAGAATACCTGCCTCGTCTCAATCATTTTCGACTCACCACAACATCTGAATAGCCCGCAGCACCCTTGCCCGGCTAGTCCCAATGTCGGCCCCCTTCGTACGAGCTGTCGGGAGGACGTCCACGTTGAGCTCCTCAGCATGTAGCTCAGCATTCACCAGACAGACTCATATATCACTTGCCCGCCAGGCACTTCCCTCAACACCCCTCACTCCTCGACGAACCTTTACCGACAGCGTCGACAAAATCACCATGAACGCCATCAAGCAGAATTGCCGCAAAGTCAGCATCAAATCCTCCAAATCATTTGTATACCCCAAACATTCCCCACTGACAAGCCCTTCAGGTTATGTGCATAGGCCGCAACTACGCCGATCACGTAACGGAACTCTCCAATCAACGCCCCAAACAACCCTTCTTCTTTCTCAAACCCCCCTCCTCCATCCTCCTCCCCACCGAAGGTCCCATCCTCCGTCCCTCAGGCGTAGATCTCCACTACGAAATCGAACTCGCAATCGTAATGGGCAAGACCGTCCGGGATCTCGACGAGAACGACGAGAGCGCATGGATGGACGCTATAGGTTCATACCTCCTAGCCATTGACATGACAGGTCGCAATGTTCAAGACGAAGCGAAGAAGAAAGGTTTACCGTGGAGTATCGCAAAAGGGTTCGATACGTTCTTACCAGTTTCGGGACCAATTGAGAAGAGTGTGATCAAGAATCCGCATAATGTCGAGTTGTGGTTGAAAGTCAATGGGCAGATGAGGCAGAATGATAATACGGWGTTGATGTTGTTCRGGATTGGGAGACAATTGGCGGATATTTCGAAAGTCATGACGTTGGAGAAGGGAGACATTGTGTTGACGGGTACGCCGAAGGGTGTTGGATCGGTAGTGACCGGAGATGTACTAGAAGCTGGTTTGAAGGTTGATGGGAAGGAGGTGGAGAAGGCGAGGATGCGGGTTGAGGTGGCAGATCGGGGTGGAAAGTATGAGTTCGCTGAGACATAGTGAGAGACATGATCTAGAGCATTGAGAAGTTTCAGGGCGGGTTCCTTGATGAATACCTGATCAATGATGATCTCCAGCCCGACGGATAATCTTTCAAAGCAAGCTCCCCACACGGGCCGAGGGCGTGATACAGGGCATACCACTCCAGCATGCTCATCCAAGTTTCCACTGCCACAACCACCCTGAATCCTCCTCAAATCGGAATCGTCTCACAATGGCTTCCTTCTCCGTAAAATCCATCGACCACGTCGTCCTGACATGCAAGTCCATTCCCGCCACAATCGACTTCTACACCAAGCATTTGGGAATGAAGCACGAGAGCTTCACTTCGAAAGGATTGGAGCGGTATGCTCATCATGACATGTTGCCAGCATGCTAAAAGGTGCATGCTAATGGCTCTGTAGACACGCTCTCACCTTCGGTAACCAGAAGCTCAATCTCCACCAATCGGTTCGTTGGACGAATTTCTGTGTCGAAGTATTTGCTTGGCTTACAACATGTTCAGGGTGCAGAGTTCGAACCCAAAGCAGGACATGTCCAGCCTGGGAGTGAAGATCTATGTTTCATCACCGATCATCCTATCGAAGATGTCTTGAAGAGCTGGAAGTCTGCTCAGATAGAAGTGAGCTCTTTGGCCATACTGTGTTCAGGATGCTTGGTTGCTGACTTCTTCTAGATCCTAGAAGGCGGTGAGATCGTGGACAGAACGGGCGCAGTAGGCAAGTTACGGAGTGTGTACTGTCGGGATCCGGATTCGAACCTCATTGAGTACAATCGCCCTCGGCATTTCGGCGTTGTAGGATCCATGGCTAACATTACTCCCAGAGTTTCCAATTATGTCTGATCCATTCGCTCGATAGGAGGTGGTAGCTTCTTCAGAATGTACAATCGAGGTTCCATTCTGACCGAGGGCCAATAACCTTTGGTGAACTTCTCCCGAGCGTATAGAGCAATGTTTTGGTAGAGATCATGCAGCTTCTGGCCTKTCCCTCCCAAAATGTCAGGTAGTGGCAGAATGTCATCTTCGACACCGGGTCGCACAGTAACACCTGCAAAACTTGTGACGGTACCTATACGTTCCCAGCTGCCGATGATGCGCTCCGGTTTCTCGGCCAGCACGTAGTCGAATTGCTGCCAGAATACGGGATCAAGAA
The DNA here is from genome assembly GCF_900074925.1 of Ramularia collo-cygni. Classification (NCBI taxonomy): domain Eukaryota; kingdom Fungi; phylum Ascomycota; class Dothideomycetes; order Mycosphaerellales; family Mycosphaerellaceae; genus Ramularia; species Ramularia collo-cygni. The sequence continues at coordinate 164,988 of NW_019716261.1, forward strand.
GAAGGTCTTCATCTTCCGTCTTGTCGTATGTCCAGAGGGGATGTATTTGCTGAAAACGAGAAACGCCTGTTTGACAAGCCAGATTGTCCATGTAGATCCGCGCTGGTGTATCCGCGTCAGTCCCGGCGAGGAAGTGCAGACGCTGCAAAGCTTCGCCACCCGGATAATTGAGGCTTGAAAGGTAAAGCAGCCCACTGCTCACAGCAAAACAGGCAACTGTCGATATCACCAGAGCGATACTGTWCAGTCTATACAGCTGCGTTTTTGCTCGGCGCGTCCAGATCCAGCCAGCTCCACCGGCTGCCACAGCCGTGAAAGCAGGGACAGTGTAAATAATGAAGCGCCACTCCTTGTGTGGCAACAGACTGTATACAGCGATGAACACGATCTGCGGAATCAAAATGTCTCGACTCGCTTGGATGTACATTGCATAAGGGATGCAAACAAGATAGCTGAGAGGATTGAGCAGTAGCCGTGGGAGGGCATTCAGGAAATAGAAATGGAATGGACTCGTTCCCCATTCTGAAGACTTTCCCAGGATGGTATTGTAATAGAACCCCACCCACTCAGGCCAGAGCGGGAATTGCTGCCAGAAGAATGAGTCGACCGAGACTGTTGCTAGTAGACCAATGGCGGCACCGGCCAAGCCTGCTGGAATAACCTCTTTTGTCAAGGAGATGTGACCCTGGAGTAGGAAATAGGCCGTTTCGGCTGCGAGGAGGATTGCGATCTCTGAGCGGAACATGATGCCCGCCACAGTCAGGAGATAGAGAGCCAATTTCCTCCTCTTTGCACTACGTTCCGTCTTCCAGGTTCCAGATTTGACCATGATTAAGTTGCGCAAAGCCATGTTGGTCAAGATGAATGCAAACATGTTTGGCAATGTTCTTGATGCATAGAACATTACGTGAAATTGGCTTGCTTGGAGAAGCACGAACCACCTTCCAGCTGTTCGACCATAAGCATTATCCACAGCAGATTTGACGTGAAGCAAAGCAGCGGCATTGGCTAAACCTAAGATCGCTCGGATCAAAACTTGAGTCTGAGCTGGAGATGACAGCAAGATCGCGAAAGGCTTGGAAACTCCAGCAAGGACGAGAGCGCCAACAAAAGTTCTTGGGACTGAGCCTGGGAACGAAACATGGTCGTATGATGAGTTCAACCTGGCTGTTGAATTTGAGAACGGAACTCCATTCGTAAGGATGTCGTGAGTTGCCTGGATATTGAAGGACTCTTCGACTTTGGTGTATGGCGCACAAAATAGATGCAAGAGGATGATTGAAGGCAATAGGAGGTCGAATGTCAGATCGACTGGAGCCAAACGTCAGCAGAGGTTCTGATGAGGAAGATCAAATGCCATCTAACCCATCGTCTTGCCACCCATCGCAGTTACCCGTTTTCCGATGATCAAACCGCGTTATGTCTTACTTGATCAGTGTGGTTGTAGTGGAAAAGCAGCTTGACATGTGAAAGACGAAGAGGTCCAGAAACAAAGTTCAGAGGTCTTCCCTTCCTTCCAAGATCGACACCTCGCAACAACTACATAGGTATCACATCCACCTCACCAGAAACCAAGATCTCCTCCCTTTACAACCCAATCTACCRCCAAACACAATGGCGACCCTCTTCTTCAGTTTCGGCGGTTTATTCCAGGGTATCCCGCACCCGCACCTCCGTACAATTGCCTCAAGGCCACTAACACCAGCATCTCTCAGTCTCCGTCCTCCTCGTAAACGCAATCGCAATCCTCTCCGAAGATCGCTTCCTCGCACGAATCGGCTGGGGTTCATCCCAGCAATCAGAACCTTCCTTTGGCGGCGGAATGCAAGATGCAAGCGTCAAGTCCAAAATTATAAATCTTATAAATTCAGTGAGGACGCTGATGAGGAGTACGCACACACACATCCTGCAAGAAGACAGCAAGGCTAACGGGTACGACGCAGTACCTCTGATCTTCCTTAATGTTCTGATCATTGTGTGGGCGGTTGCGTTTGGTTGAAAGCGTTCGGAAGAAAAGGACACGATATGACATTCGAGCGGGATGTGAAGAGCCCAGAGCCGCGCCGCGGGAGAGAGCGCAGAGGACAGTGACGAACAGACGCCCACGGGTGGAGGGCTGGACACGATGCGCAAGCGGCGGAGCAAGCATACGTTGGCAGTAAGGAGAGCATCTCAACGACACAACCCGAGCTGTAGCTACGATGAGAGGTCTCACGGGGTGATGCGATTACGCGACCAGAGGTTCGGTATCCCGACCACAAACAAAGTGACTGTCAACGTAGCTTATGTTAAAGCTTATGTAAAGAGGCCATTGGCCGCGATACCACATCAATCGCGCCCAGGAAACATTAGCCACTACTATAATAATAGCCCGGACGAGAGTCCTCGCCGTTTTTCCCATATGCACATGCGCTGTGTCACGCAAAACCATCTTTCGGCATCCGTCCATCCTCAAAGAACAGTGGACTTTTTCCTTCCCAGACTGAAGCGATTCTTCTTTACCTTGCCCTCCTCCTGAGCAGGTGTATTTGTCCTCGAAGGCGGTAGGGGCGGTAAAGCGGTCGCCATATCAGCAGCCTCACCCCTCAACGCGCCGTTAGGCTGTGTTGATAACATCGTTTCCATCCCCGTTGTGCTATGCGACGACAAGTGCCCATTACCCATCCCGTTTCTTTGCGGCACCGGTGGCAGCTTCTCCTTGTCTTTTCCACCTCCCAGGAACTTCGACTTCCCTCGTAGACTGATACTGCCATTGCGGAATCGCGAAAGTCCAAGACCACTGCTTTGTTGCTTGACTGGCTCGCCTCGGACACCAGCCTCCTCAGCAGCGGTAGCTTTGCTTTCTTCCAACACCCTTCTCATTTCCTCGTCTGCTTTGCGGAAGTCTTCCATTCGTTTGGCGTTTGCGGCTCTGCGTTTCTCTTCTCTCTCCTTCTCTGCCACCTTTTCGGCCGCCTTTCGCTCCTTTTCTTCCTGCTTCAACTCCTTTTTCGATTTCGAGACGCCGTTCGGCGAAGTGAACGTCCGCTCGAGCGGCGTTTTAAGTTGTAGTGGTGTAGTCGCAGCGTGCGCAAGCGGGCTCATGTGCTCCATTTCCGGTGCACTGGGGGTTGCCGTGGTGTGAATATGGTGGAGTCCGTTGCCATTCCTCACACCTTGCGACATGACGTCTTTAGCACCATCGGCATCGGTTGTATTCACCGGCRCCGTGTTCTTTGCCATTTTGGCTTGCTTCGCTTCCGCATCCTGTTCCCTCAGCATATTCTCGAGTGTTGTCTCTTGGTAGAACAGCACATAGGCGCACGAAAGCTGCTTGGCATCCTGTACGCCAGGAACGGGCTCACCACCAAAAAAGTGCGTAACGTATTCTTTGCTCACAGGTTCCACCAGCTCATCGTCAAACAGCATCCAGCCGCGTTCAGGTGTTTTGATCACGCTCACGTAATGTCCATGATATGGACCACCTCCTATGTGAACTACCACAGCGTAGAGCTCGTATAGTCGGTCTGGATCTTCGGTGTCCTCCGTCGTGTTGAACATGCGCAGGTAAAAGGGATAAACCACGCGATGGAAGAGCTTCTGCAGCCTCTGCATGTCCTCGGTCCATTTGAAACGTTTGAGATGCAGAGCAAGAATGCGAGGTAAGCGCTTGATCTTCATCCTCTTCTCGGCCTCTTGCAGACCACCGCAGGTGTCGCAATGGAACTTGTTGCGCTCGCACAGCATTTCCTCCTCTGAGAACTTGCGCAAACAAGATGTGACAGACGAATGTGCTTCCAAATCCACAGAAAGATCTAAGAAGGATTCATCCCGTTGGGATGTGGTCTCACAGGTCAAGCAGCGAGTCTCAGAGGTCAGCAGGCCTTCAAAGATATCGTGCACCCAATTCGTGTCCAAGACAGCTGGCGCAGCCGCCTTTGTTCCTTCTGCAAAAGTGACCATATCAGTGGAATCCGGCGGTGCCTCGATTGCTAGCGGCGCTAGAGGATGCTGTTTCGAGAACAGTTCCACGTTGTCCACCACATCATTCAGTAGCAGGTTCAAGAACTCGTGCGCGTCTTGGTGCGCTTGTGATCGGAAGACCTCATTATTGTTCCTTAAGATGTCCAGAAATCTATGTGGAACGGCCACGCCCGATCGTGACTTGTTCCCAATGATCGCTTCAAACAAGTCTCTCAGCGCTGTGAAAAGCGTCTCTTCCATCCAGTATTCAGCCGATCTGGGCGTTTGTAAATCCAACACTGGCCCGTTTGCCAACGCGAGCTTCTTTCGATTATCAGGATGATCTTTGCTATCCTCCGGCCTCTGGCCAGGCGATGCCGGTAGGTTTTGTTTTCGTGCTGGCGAGTTGACGTTCGGATAAGGCGTGAATGGTGTCGTCGGTGGTCGAATAGTAGGACCGCTGGGCTCAACTTGACGAAGTCGATCGAGGACGGCGGGCGATGGGAAGTTTACCACGCGTTCCCGAAAGGGCGCCGAGTAGTATAGACATTGTATTATGGAGTTGCAATAGCTGAGAGGATATGTCAGTGGGTAGTGGGCAGACTAGGCTTCAATTCGCATACCAGGTCGAGCCGTACTGTCAGAGTGTTAGCTGTGCCACATGAACAGCGCTGGTAGAGGGAAGACACCATACATTCTCGAATCCAAAGAATTTATCACTGCCATCGGATCGTATAGGCCCGGGGAAATCCGCCAAGGACTTCTCGAGCGCAGTCGGTACTGGCGCATTCGGGTCTTTCTTCGCGGGCGTTGCGCTTGTTGTGGCTGTCTGCGTCTGTGTATGGCGCCGTCAGCCTCGTAGAGAGCGCAGGGAGTGTCCCGTAACATACCGAGCCCGTTTTGAAGCTCTTGAAGAATGACATGTTCTGAATGTCCAGCCGGCTGCGCGGTGCTGCGCCGCAGCGCTCGTTTGCGGAGACTCAAGGAGTATTGGATCTGGTYCGTCTTATCGAGACTCGACACTGCCACAGACAGAAGCTGTAGACCTCGTTTGAACCATCGGGAGAGTTTGGAGTCGTATCTGTGGCTTGCAGTATGCAGTATGTGCGGAGTTTGTGACGATTCGGCGGGTCTATGTTCCAGCGGTAGACTGTGACGTCGCCAATGGAGACTCTAAGCGAGTTGCTTGTGGACACATGTATCAATCACGAGTGAGTCCGTGAAGGTGCTCAAGGGAAGCGAAGCAAAGCAGAAGATAGGATCGTCGTCGATACAGAGCACGAGGTCGAAGAGGTCATACCGCTGTCACCGAGGCGGAGTAAAGGCCCGTGTCTGCATGGAGAGGTAAGGCCGGGACCGATCTGGGGCGGCGCGGAAGGGCGTCGGTTGAATGTGGCGGTTAAAGAGTGGCAGTCGAATCCTTYGAAGCTGCATGCGACGATGCTTGTGATGGGTGTATGGAGTATTGGCAGGGCGACAAAGGGTCTTCCAAGCTCCCCCAGTCTCAATGTCATCGGATGGTTCTCATGCACATCGATGCCACCAAAAAGCCATGTGGCAAACCACGTGCGAAGCCTAATTTGGGCATCGGTCAAGTCTAAGCGAGGCTCAACCGTGTGTGTGGGCTGTGAAGGCTGTCAAGGCAAACGTGATACAAGTACTTTATCATCTTCTTCCCGGCATGTCATAGCTGTGACGGCATGAGGCGTCGGTACTTTGCCCATATTCATGTTCATGCATCTTCTTCAAGACCTGACTCGTTGCCAGATGCTTGATTGCAGCCAAGACTTCTCATCAGACCGCCCTGCGCAGCAACCAWCGATCTTGCGTCTCATATGTTAATCCTTGGGTATACATCAATACGATCATTACAACACTCCCCAGCTCACATGTAGACCAACAGAAAACATAGGCTCATGTTCTGCTCTCGCGCACTTCTGCCTGCCGTCTCTCTTCCTCCTCCACAAATCTCTCCCAGACAGCTATATTCCCCTTGAAGAAGTCAATGTTTGCACTCGCTAGCCCTCCCAGTGCGTCTCGGAACTCTGCCGCTTTTATTCGTTCGAAGTCTGAGATTTCCTTGACGACCTCCTCATCGAACGCCTCACTCGTCTTCTTTGCATTCTCAACTTCGGTGGTAAGACGACTGATCTGCACCTCCAGCTTTCTCTGTCGCTCCCTGCGTGACTGCTCGTGATCTACACCGCGGACGTCTTCGATCTTCTGTCGGAGAAAGCCAGATRCGCCGACAGATCCATGGCTTGCGAGGGTGTCGCGTTCCTGGGCTGCCTTTGTAAGATAGTCCGTCAAGCCTTCAAAGTCGAGTTGTTTTTGCTCCCTAGTTTTGAGGAGCGACTTGACGGAAGTGATGTATGCTTCCATATCTTTCAGAGAGCCAAGATAATCCTGATCTGTGTGTTCTTTGATTAATTTCCAGCCTTCGCTGGTGCTCTGCACGCTCGCAGCAAACCTGGTCAGCTCGTCTTGAACGCCTGGTTCCAGTGCTGCCAGCTTTTGAAACTGGACAGCAAGATCTGCGTAATCGGATTCGAGATCACCCTCCCTCTTTGCGACTCTGGCGACAGTCTTGCTGACCGTCAAGAGGTCATCGTCTAACTTTCCAGCCCGGTCGTTGACATCCTGAAAGCGCTTGTCCGTCTTGTGCGGTTTTGTAAACGCGTTCAAGAAACTGTCTGTCCAGCTTTCAAGTACCGAGCTATTACCCCCTTCACTACCGCTCATGCCCCGGTTGGGCCGGCTCTTCATTGTCGCATTCCAGTCGCTTGACTCCAGGAATAGTGTGAGAATTGTGGCTCGCCTCAGCACCGGATGTAGTGTTAGACGCTTGAGGAATCTCCCCAGCGAGAAGGATCGCCGTGCAATGAAGTCTGGTCCAAATCTGTCCCCTCGCACGTACATCATGCTGTGTTTGTCTGGGAGCGGCGGCACCGCGCATTGCGGATACTCCTTGGCAAGGGTTCGATAGAGGAATACAAAGTCGGTGAATCGCCGTCGTACGCTGGTGTGTGATGACTGGAACGACTTGAAGTCTGTATCGGCCGTGACGAGGTAGGAAACATATGCATTTTGGGTGCCCTGACCCTCCTTCTGAGGACTACTCACAGTACATTCAAGTCGTCCATGTGCACCTGGTCCCGCCAGATCCTGCACTGTCGCATCGTGGCCAGCCTGTTCCCAATCTGGGTTGTTGTGGTCGTTACTGCTGCTGGCCTCTGCGTGGTCCATGTTGTGGAAGCCTTGCCAGTCTCCCTCCGCAATGTCGCACTCTTCAATTACCTCAAAGTCCGAATCGGAGTCGTAAGCTTCGGAGTCAATGGTGAGCGCTATTGACGACTGTGGTGAGGACGGTCCGCTGGTGGAGGAGGCTGTTGCTCGGTGAAGGTGATCTTGGTTGAGAGAGCTCGACTGTTGCGAAGTCCAGACAGCAGGAGCGTCATGCCCTAACTCTTGATCGACTAACTCTTGATCGACTAGCGTCTCGTGCTCCTGACAATGCCCCGCCGTGACTTCGTCAAAACTCCGCGACACAGCATAGTCGCCCTTCATCGCGGTGGAAGAGAGAGAGAGAGGGTGACGAACTGGACTTCGAGCGTTCTATCAACCACTTTGGATGACAATTGCTGGCCGCGATTGCAGGCTGTGGGGTGATACAAGACCACAGCCTCGTCTTCCTTGAAGAGCAGATTCGGAACGCTTCGCCAGGTAGGCTTCAGAATGGTTTGTCAGACGGCGAGCATTGAAGTGCCACAACTCTTTGCCTGAATAGTCGACGCTCTGAGATACGATGCATGCAGGATCTCTCGTTGACGTTGTTTAGGCTTGAACAAAAGTGGACCGCATGAGTTGGTAATCTCGCACTAGCGAACCAACAGCAGGCGCTATTATTTACATCTCGTCTGCAGTGGTTCTTCTGTGCTTGTTGCACTGCGGCATGCTACTCCAGCTCGTCTTTTCACCATGCTAGACCTTCTATCTACCTCCAGGGTGGGCTGGGCCATCGCCCTTGTCATTGGCACTCTGGTACTTCGATTCTTACAACGCCTGCATTTCCAACGAAGTCTGATGAGAAATTTGCCAGGACCGCCTCATAGCTACGTCTTTGGCTCTTTGCTGTCCGTGGCAAAAGTTCTGGCGACACAGCCATCTAATGCCGCACCCCAAACTTTCATAGGTCTCCTTCGAGAGTACTACGACCTGCCCGACATCTTCTACTTTGATCCCTGTAACAACACCTGAACGCAAGAACTGCATCCAGACGAGCCGGACTGATTAACAAGGCAGGGCCTCTAGGCGATCCCGTGATGGCGATCTTTCGCACCGATATTGCCAACGAGATCCTCGTCAAGAACTCTCTTCCAAAGGTACGACAATAAAGACATATTGTTTTACAGGCGCTAAGTGGCTCACGCAGCATCCGATCGTGGATTCTTTCATGAGCAACTTCGGTGGGCCAGCGAACCTAGTCTCCAGCGAAGGAAAAGTGTGGAGGAAATGGCGTTCGGCGTTCAACCCTGGTTTCAGCAATAGCCATCTCATGACCCTGGTCGGGCAGGTTGTTCAAGATTGCCAGGTCTTTGCGGACATCATGAGTGATCATGCCAAGAATGACGATCTCTTCAGGTTGGAGCCCGCTTCAATGAAACTCACTGTCAACATTATCGGCCGGCTCGTTCTGGGTCTAGACCTCAACGCCCAGAGAGGTCGCAGCGTTCTCCTCGATGCATTCAGTAGTCAGATCCGATGGCAAGCACAAGGCGCACAGTTCCAGCCTAGTGAGCTTTGGGATATTCGAAGGCCATTTGTTCTGCGTTACAATATCTGGAAGATGGACAGATTCATCACCGGGAAGCTTGAGGAGCGATTTGCGTCCTCCACTGATAGAGGCAAGACCAAGCACATCGTCGATCTTGCTCTCGAGGCATACCGAAAGGAACAGGGCATCACAAGCGATCTTCGCGACATGAAAGATCTGGATCCAGAGTTCAAGCGAGCCGCGATCAGTAACCTCAAAGCGTTTATGTTTGCTGGGCACGACACTACAGCTTCGGCAATCACCTACTCGTACTACTACCTCAGCAGGTATCCAGAAGTAATGGCCAAACTGCGAAAAGAGCACGACGATGTCTTCGGTCCAGATCCAACCACAGTAGCCGATCAACTGCGAAAAGACGGTCGCCTTTTGAACAAGTTGGAATACACGCTAGCTGTGATCAAAGAAGTGACACGTCTAGCACCGCCGGCGAGCACCGTCCGCAAAGCACCTCCTGGGTGAGTCCATGATCATTCTGCGTTGTAGCGATCCTTCACTCATACACTACAGCTACAACCTTCACGACCCCATAACCAACGAAATCATCCCAACCGCCCACTTCATGATGTGGCCTGTCAACGTGGGCATAAACCGCTATTCCAAGTACTTCCACAATCCAGATACCTTCATCCCCGAGAGGTTCCTCCCCGGGAACACCACAGACAACAAAGACGCATGGATGTCCTTTTCAAGAGGTCCRAGAAATTGTATCGGCCAAGAACTCGCAATCATTGAGCTGAAGACGCTTCTTGCGATGTCGGTACGATCTTTCGACATTGTTCCTGCTTATGATGAATTGGACAAATTGAAAGACGACGGAGCAGGATATCCTAATTTGACTACTGGGATCTTGGAGCAGTTTGGAGAGAGAGCTTATCAAGTTCAGATGGGAACCGCGAAGATCTCTGAAGGGCTACCTTGTAGAACACGGCTGCGGTCTCATGTTGCGTCATGATTGCCGGGAGAGAGAGACCCGTCGAGCGTAGTTGCGACAGTGACGGCTACCTTACTATTTCTCGCTGTAAGCTTAAACCATATCTACCATATTTATGTCATCTTTTAGCAATCTCTCTCATCTCACTGACACTTCTCGATCCTCACATCATCGCTTTTCACGAGCCAGTTCTGCCTGATAGTTCCGCAGAATCGTCTCGTCGTCGGGCTGCACAATCGTTCGACGCTTCGGTGGCTGCACTCGAATGGTGTCAGGCTGGCTGGTCTCGGATTGGAACACCTGGCCTGGCCTGCTTGCTTCAGGCTTGGACTCCAAAATCTTGGTAGCGGGTGACGTCGAGGACGATAGAGGCGATGTGAAGATTCCAGTCAAACCTCTGCGGGATTTTTTCGCGGGTGGAGGCTCAGGCGTGCCTCCGCTCGTCTTTCGTAGGCCACCAGCCTGCAACACTTCAGTGGCCGCTTGATCATCCTCGAGGTCGAGAGGACGCTTAGAGTGGGACTTGTGCGCCACTGGCTGGGTCTCGTCTGGCTGTATGAATCTCCGTCGGGGCGCAGGAGCCACTTGTTGGGCATTCTTCCTTGGACGACCAGGACCTCGCTTTACTGGCGGGGTGGTGAATGTGCTCGTATCATGCTCATCGGGCTGCACTATGGCTCGGCGGGGTGGAGGGTCTGCTTTCGCAGCGTCCTTCCTCGGACGACCAGGGCCGCGTTTGACAGGTGCCACAGCCGGTAACGCTGTCTCTTTGACTGAAGGCGCTGCAACTCTGACAGGACGTCCGCGACGCTTAGCGGGTTCGGTGACGAGACTAGGGATGTCAGTGAGCTTTCGACATTCCGGATAGACCTTCACTCCTTACCTGGGGACAGGCTCATTCTCGTCCTCGCTCGCCGCTTCCTCTATTTCGACCCATCCTTTTCCACGACGCACTACTGGAGCTTTCAGCCTTGCATCTATCAAAGGCTCCTGGGTCTCGGGAATAGGGTCCTTGATAGCGGCAGCTGCTCTTGTAGATGCTAGCTGAGTATCCGCAGCAGCTCCCCTCAGAGCCGGCTTGCGCTTGGCTTTCGGTGCGGCTTTGATGACTGCCTTTCTCGTCGTCTTTGGCTTCGGGGCTGGCACTTGCATTGGAGCTTGAGGTGAATCTGCTTTGTCCTCCTCTGGCTCTTCGAGGAGAGCAGCCGGAGGAGCGACAATAACAGGGGCGGGAGTCGGGATAGGTCTCTCGGCCAGCTCCTTCACCTGCTCAGCCAGTCTGTCATTGCCTTCCCTCGGGAGCTTGCCCGCTTCATCAAGTTTCTCCAGACTTGCTTGCGCAAGTTCCAGGCCAACCTTATCATTCTTGACATCCTCACTCAGTCCCTCTAGCATCTCCCGAATCTTTCCGATCGCCTGTTCGTCGATTTTTCTGCCCAACTTCAGCACACCCCTCTCATACTCCCTCATACTTCCCTCCACATCATGGATGCGCTTCAGCAGAGCCTTTTCAGTCTCCACTGCACGCCTCCCCTCCTCTTTCAGAACCCCATGATCGCGCTCAAGAGACGAGATCTGGAGAGTGACGGCCTCGATCTCCGCACCTACATCTTCGAACCGCTCCGTCACTTCTCCCCGAATTTTCTCCATGGCTGCATGCCCGCCATCATCGGTGAGCTGTTGAACCTTCTTCGCGATAATAGCAACATCGTCCGAACGAGCTGCGCCCGCCGCCGCCGTTGTCTGAGCTTCGACGTCGGTGATCGCAGCTTCCAGCTTTTTCATGCGATCCAGAAGATAGCCATGCTCTCGCTTGAGCTGATGCGCCCACAACAGCGAAGTGGGCGACGATGGTGGCCGCTGTGGTGGCATCACGGCTGCGGGGTGGATGCAAGAGAAGTCGCCGTTCGAAACGATGGGCGAGAAGTTGATGAAGTGAAGCGAGAAATTTGCAGCAGGAAGTCACACCTACAAGGAAAGAGCGATGCACATTACTTTTTATTTTTAACACTTTGATTGCACTCTACGTACTAGATCAGAGTGTAGCCGCATCAGAAACATCGTAAAAGCGTGCAGCATAGCCCATGACTCCCATAGAAGGAAAACAGAAAGCAGTTTTGTGCGTGGAACGTCGTCAAATCCTTCTTCATGACGGTGCATCTCCATTGCAGATTGCGCTCAGCACGCAGATTCAAGGCACACGGTACGCGTAAGCGTTGGCCTCAAGCAGGTGTAATAGGTGTCTCTCGACTCGACAAGGACGARACCGAAAAGCTCGGGATCAGTGGGGTCCGGGAGACGATTTTGGGTGTGATGTATTCGAGCGCTTAGATCAGGTCTGTGGGAACGGTTAGCAATGTATAGCAAGCAATTATAGTACGACTAGAACATACCAGCCACGTTCATGGGCATCTCTTCGATCTGGGTGCTGTAGAACTGCTCAATCTCACGCATCATGCGCACATCATCGGCGGTGACGAAGTTGATGGCGACACCCTTGCGACCGAAACGACCACCACGACCGATGCGGTGGATGTAGTTCTCGCGGTTGGCGGGAAGGTCGTAGTTGATGACAAGGGAGACCTGCTGGACATCGATACCACGGGCGAGGAGATCGGTAGCGATCAGGACACGCGAGGAACCGGAACGGAACTCCTTCATGATGACATCACGCTGGCCCTGGTCCATGTCGCCGTGCATGGCGGAGACGGTGAAGTCACGAGCAGTGAGCTTGTCGGTGAGCCAGTCGACCTTTCTACGTGTGTTGCAGAAAATGACGGCCTGTGTGATGGTGACGGTCTCGTAGAGATCGGAGAGGGTGTCGAGCTTCCAGTCCTCCTTCTCGACGGCGATGTAGAACTGCTTGATACCTTCGAGGGTAAGCTCGTCCTTCTTGACCAAAATGCGGACAGGGTCGCGCATGAACTTGGTAGTGACCTCGAGGACGTCCTGGGGCATGGTAGCGGAGAGAAGGACGACCTGGGTGCTCTGTGGGAGGAGCTGGAAGATGTCGTAGATCTGCTCGGTGAAACCACGAGACAACATCTCGTCGGCCTCGTCGAGGACAAACATCTTCATGCTGTCGGTCTTGAGAACGCGGCGCTGAATCATGTCGTGGACACGGCCGGGAGTACCGACAACGACCTGTGGGCCGTCTCCGAGCGCCTTCATGTCATCTCTTACGGAGGTACCACCAATGCAGGCGTGGCACTCAATGTTCATGAAATCACCAATGGCGACAACGACCTTCTGGATCTGTTGTGCCAACTCGCGGGTGGGTGCGAGGATCAGAGCCTGGCAAGCCTTGATGGAGGGGTCGATCTTCTGAAGGACGGAGATGGAGAAAGTGGCGGTCTTTCCGGTACCGGACTGGGCCTGGGCGATGACATCGTTGCCTGCGAAGTTGTTTGTGAGCGGGTGGTGTCGGAGGTGAAATCGAGGAGAAATACATACCCTTGATGACGGGCATGATGGCACGCTGCTGGATGGCAGATGGGCGCTCGAAACCGTATGCGTAAACTCCACGGAGGAGCTCGGCCTTGAGGTTCATCGCGTCGAAGGAGTCGGTGGTCTCATCGTAGTTGGACTCGATCTGACCTGCGCGCACTCGTCGTCAGTTTGCTGTCTCATTATGCGGTGTGCGCCTCTGTGCGCGGAGGTGATTGCTGCATCTTGCTCCTTCTCGGTCCGCCGCTCGTCTGACCGCGCATGCGCCTTCGTCCGCGGATTGCACGCCCTCGAGGCCGATGTATGGACGGAAGATGGGGGAGAAGTGTGAACATACCAGCATCGATGTCCTCAAGTCCCTTGTCAGCCATGATTGCGGTTCGGTTGCAAAGGCTCACTCGCGACGCGCAGTGAGCTGATGGGTGGGTGTGTAGTTGGTAGGTTGGGACTAGATATCAGGCTGTCTGTAAGGACAGAAGATTCTAGTTGTGAATGTGGTGTGTTGGTGGGCGGTTTGGTTGAAGAAGTGGAGTTGGAGTTCAGAATTTTGAAGATGATGAGAAGAAATTCGTTCCCCGCGCTAAAGCCAATTTTTGACGGTTGGGCCCGGACCTGAGTGCCACCTTCGCCACCAGACTCACTCTTTCTGAACACTCTGTGACTGGGCAGTCACTTTCTTGAGGATTCGGTTAACAGCATGACTGTACCTTCGAGGCATCCTGTGGACCACGGTAATGCCGCGGAGTCATTGTTGAGACCGGTAAAGCGGATGAAAATGGCACAGTCATCGAACGACCGCACCGATCCGGACGAAGACGGCACAGTCACATCTGTCAAAAGGCATCCTTTGGGCGTGCGGCCATCTGGAAATGCGTACACATCAAGCGTCAATCTGAAAGACTCATGCGGACTTTTCGCCACTCTGCCAGACGAGCTTATTGCCCAATTTCTCGAAGGACTTGAGCCTCCCGATCTCTTGRGACTTGGAGGCACATGCCGCGCTTTACATGCGTTCACGAGGAACGAAGAGCTGTGGAGAGCCTTATTTGTTGAGTAAGTCTTTCCACGCATGTACAGTCTAGGTTGATATCGCCTTCTGAGGTGAATCGCTTCAGGCTATGTTCACAATGCTAGAAGGTGGACATCGAGCAGACCTTCGTAGTCTAGCAGCGCACCACCTCAATTCCAGCTCGATTTTTATCTCAGCGCAATAGCTGAGCTTTTTGGTAGGTCGCCTCCTGGAGATTTCCAGTGGAAAGGTACATGGAGGTCAACATACCTCTCTCAATCAGATCTTGAGCCTCAAGTCGACTGCTCCAACCTGTTCTCAGACGTCTTGCATCGACCTTTTTTCTGTGCTCATGTCTCTCTCGATCCTTTCACCTCCAACATTCCCAAGCAGAATGAGATTGCACGCTTAAAGAATCTCACCTATGATGAGTTCGCCGCAGAGTGGTACAGTAGGCCGTTCATACTGACGGAGCCGGTCAAGCAGTGGCCTGTGTACCAGAATTGGTCTACTGAGGAGCTCCTGAAGAAGTACGCGGATGTAACGTTCCGAGCTGAGGCGGTCGATTGGAAACTCAAAACCTACGTCGAGTACATGAACAACATTCAGGATGATGAGAGTCCACTCTACCTATTCGATCGCTCTTTTGCTGAGAAGATGGATCTGAAGATCACCGACTCTCCAACTCCAGATTCTGACTATTGGCCACCGACCTGCTTTGGACCAGATCTCTTCTCTCTCTTAGGTGATCAACGTCCCGACCACCGCTGGCTCATCATCGGTCCCGAGAGAAGCGGTAGTACGTTGTAAGTTCCAATGCCCTCTAAGCCCCACACCACTATAACGCTGACTTCCCCAAGCCACAAAGATCCAAACGCAACAAGCGCGTGGAACGCACCTTTAAGAGGAAGCAAATACTGGATCATGTTCCCCTCATCCCCCTCCCTCCCACCACCACCCGGCGTCTACGTCTCTTCAGACCAAAGTGAAGTCACAAGTCCTCTCAGCATCGCAGAATGGCTACTCGGCTTTCACGCCGAAGCTCGCCGCACACCTGGCTGTCACGAAGGAATCTGTCGTGAAGGGGAAGTCTTGTACGTACCCTCTGGCTGGTATCATCTCGTCTTGAACCTGGAACCTAGCATTGCTTTGACCCAAAATCTGGTTCCGAGAAGTCGGATCGGAGCTGTACTGCACTTCTTGCGCGATCAGAAGCAGAGTATCAGTGGGTTCAGCGACGATGTGGAAGATCCTTTTGCATTATTCGTGGAGCGGCTGAAGGAACATGATCCGGAGCTTCTTAAGACTGGGTTGCTAGAGGCAGATAGATTGAGCAAGACTGGGAAACGGTGGGAGGAGTTGACTAAATGTACTCTCGATGATGAGGATGCTGGCGAGGGCGGTGGATTCTCGTTTGGGTTTGGAGGTGGCGACGACGATGATGAGGTGCCTTGAAAGGGTAGGACTGTACTGTTGTGAACATTTTGAAGGCTGGCATGTGCTGTGTGCATACACATGCAGAATAGTTTGGGTATTCAAGGCTTCTACTTGTAGGTTTGGTCCGCTCCTCTAATGCATTCATGAGCTCATATCGACCCTTACAACAGAGGGTTGGAACGGTATTCAGGAGCCTCGCTGCTGCTGCCCTTCTTTGCGCCCTCATCGGCCTCGGCACCATTGGCGACAGGGACGTCCTCGTTCTCCGCGAGCCACTTCTCGGCCTCCAAAGCGGCCATGCAGCCAGATCCTAGCGGCTTAGTTAGCACGTTCTTCATGCAATGACACTGACATGGCTTACCTGCTGAAGTGACAGCCTGTCGGTACTTCTTATCCTGCACATCACCAGCAGCAAATACACCAGGTATGTTCGTCTCCGTTGTTCCAGGGGTGGTCAGGATATATCCATCCTCGTCCATCTTCACCTGGCCCTTGAACAACTGCGTCGCAGGGTCGTGGCCGACAGCGTAGAACAATCCGTTCGCAGGAATCTCTTCAATCTCGCCAGTCTTGTTGTTCTTGATCACCATGCTCTGCATCAACCCCCGAGGGCCGTCCTCGCCCTTGATCTCCACTCCCTGAGTGTTGTACCTGATCTCGACCTTTTCGTGGTTTTGCAATCTCCTCGCATTCGTCTTGCTCGCGCGGAGGAAGTCCTTGCGAACGAGAACTGTGACTTTGCTGGCCTTCTTGGTGAGGTACAGTGACTCCTCTACTGCACTGTCACCTCCTCCAATAACCACGAGAGGTTTCTGGCGGAATATGGGGAGGGAGCCGTCGCAGACTGCACATGCGGACACACCATTGCCCCAGAACTTCTCCTCGCCGGGCAGATCAAGTCTTCTTGMCTTTGCTCCAGTAGCAATGATGATACTGTCCGCAGTGTGTGTTTCCTCCTCGAGCGTCTCCTCGTCGCCCATGGGGTTCAGCCAGAACTTGAATGGTCGGCTTGACAAATCCACCTTGCCCACGGTTTGAGAGACAATCTCAGTACCGCACTCCAAGCTTTGTTCACGCATCTGTTCCATAAGAGTGCCACCCTTGATCATCTTGAATCCCGGGAAGTTCTCGACCTCATCCGTGGTCGTGAGCTGGCCACCAGCAGCAATTCCTAGTGCCATGAAACCCTCATAGAGGACTGGCTTGAGATCGGCACGAGCAGCGTAGATTGCAGCCGTGTGGCCACCTGGCCCAGAGCCAATGATGACAACCTTGGRGTGCATCTTTCGGGTCGTACTGGCGGGGCTGTTCGGTCTATATAGCGATCCTGCGGCCGCAAGAGGAATGCTGATGCTTGAGCGGATCGGGATGCCTGCGCGGCGGAAGGCGTTGGAGAACAGTTTGGCGGGAATGAGGTGGATGTAGAAGATCTCGGTCGTAAGGTAGGTGGTGTGTGTATTCTAGAGAGTACAAAGAAATATATAATCCGAAACCAAAAGATTCTTCCGCAGCTTTATCATCAGACCGAGCTGATCTGCGCGGATCAAGGGTCTCGATTCTCGAATCCCGACCCGAGTCGCCCCCCATGAGACATTTGTAGGGTTATAGACCTTAGGGTTGGGGTAGACCAGTACCGAGTTCCACACCCGACATTGCAATGACACGCATAGATWTATCGTGTGCACAGTTGCCTACTGTGGCAGTGAGCCGAGAGAGTGGATGTTGCATTTCTGTCTGTGTATGAACATGGCTAGGTAGATCTCGAGTGACAATTCTGAGAAAGAACGCCTCCATCTAGCACATGCCAAGTAGATGTTCAGAAGCCCGGAAGAGAGGACATCAGATTCTTGTAGATTCTCTTTGCTGAAGGAGGCCTGTGACTAGATACTGACTTACGAATGGGATTGACCAAAATCGAGAGGCCCGAATGACCCCAGGTAAGGTTGCCTCTGTGGCTATGCAAGCACCACCACGCCCACACCTACAAGTGAACAAAGTCCGGATTATTTAGCTTCCTGTGCTCGGTCAGTGCGATTCTGCAATTGCAATTCATTACATCGACGTACCCTCCAATCCCCCTCGCTAAATCTTCAAACGGCTCATGTCGTTTCGCATCCCACACTACAACTTCAGGAGATTGTCCGAGATCTGGTCTTGCGAGAAACTCGACGTACTCATTCCACACAGCCTCACGACGCGCAGCGCGTTGCCAGCCGGGCGTCTTGAAAGTTGAGTTCGTCATGGGCCGACGGCCAGCATATCGATACCAGTCCCCCTGTGAAAACGACTTGAAATGCAGAGAAACATCACTGGATCTCCGATCCGGCCGCAAATGTCCAAGCAGAGTTTTCAATTGGATGGCTTTGGCCATTAAATCGTCTGTTGGATAAATCGCCTGTCGTACATCAACATGATTCATCCATTGCATGAGGACTGAATCCTGGAAAGGACCAGCTACTATCGCTGGTTGGATATCATGCCGCGGTGCGTACACATCTGGGCTCATGATGTCAAACACAAAGAGAATCCACTGATAAATACATCCATGGCGTCATTGTGTATCTTTTTGCAGGTACGTAAAACTGCTGTAGAGTCGACGGAGAAGCCGGCGGGCTTGACAAGAGAGAATACTTTCCAATCTATGTCTTCTTGAACGATATTGAGGTGTACAACGCCATCTGTGGCTCCTCGTGAGATGAGTGCACCCGTTTGACGATTCAGGATGTTTTTGACCAAAGGTTGCCGACGGATCTGGTAGGACAGGATGAGCATCCGGATTTCGGTGGGAAGCTCGAGCAGACGACAACGAGAGGTTGTCTCCTTAAATCTCGAACTGGTCATCGTGTGACTCTGTGCCATAGTTGTACATGTTTTAGGAGCCTCCATCGGAAGCATGGGCTGGAAGTCCTTTGGCACAGCGAATGCAAGTAGTTCTGGAATGCGTCTTGCAAAGTCGTTCTTCTCTCGCTGCCGTTCAGCGAGGATGTGTTCGATGACAACGCACACACGAGAGTCAGGATGCTCGAGAGGACTTTACGAGTTTTGGAATTGGAAAGGATGATGTAGAAGGAAGATATATGTAACGAAGAGAGTAGCGACGAGCCTGCTGCCGCTCCACAATGCGCCAAGTCAAATTCGGGGCAATTTATCTCCGTAAAGCGCCAACATAAAGCATCTGATTGGTCGAGATATCCACTGGCCTGGAACTGACTTTGAGACTACGCCAATCCGACACGACGGCGCGTCCATTGACGTGACATCGACATCTCTCAAACACTTTCCCAAAAACTTCATCTCACCATCACAATGGGCGGACTCAACCTCAAAGAATGGCAAAAGCTACCCGTCAGCCTATCCGAGCTCTGCATCAACACCACCCTCCGATGCGGGCAATCTTTCCGGTATTGCCTCCAAACTCGCATATGATTCATACCCCTGAAAGTAGCTAATGCTGTTCAGATGGCGCAAAAACGACGCTGGAGTATGGTCAATTGCTCTGCATAACCGAATACTCTCACTCCATCAGGACCCAGAGTATCTCTACTATCGCTCTCTCCCACCCCCAGCTTTTGAATCATACTCCACATCATCACTGAGTCCCGAGGAAGACACAAAGTCAGACACCTTAGATCTCGTCCGACATTATCTGAATCTCACTCCCAACCTCACTGAGCTATACGCACAATGGTCCGCCTCAGACGCCAACTTCGCCAAAAAAGCCCCCAAATTCACAGGCGTTCGCATACTACRACAGGACGCATGGGAAGCACTTATCGGGTTCATTTGCAGTTCCAACAACAACATCGCGCGGATCTCTCAGATGGTTCACAAACTTTGTGTAAACTACGGTCCTTTACTTGGTAGCCTGGATGAAGAGGTCTACCACGATTTCCCAGAACCGCAAGCACTTGCTCAGCCAGGCGTGGAAGCGAATTTGAGGTTACTAGGGTTTGGGTATCGGGCAAAGTACATTTACCAAACTGCATGCATGGTAGCGGCCAAACCAGATGGATGGCTTGACTCTTTGCGGAATCCAGAAGCGCCGGTACTGGGCACGAAAGCTGGAGATGGTGGCAAATGGGCTGCGGAGGGAAGGGAAGGCTACCGCAAGGCTCACGAAGAGCTCCTGACTCTTCAAGGCGTCGGTCCGAAAGTCGCAGATTGTGTGAGCTTGATGGGCCTGGGTTGGGGAGAAGCGGTACCCGTTGACACACACGTGTGGCAGATCGCACAGCGAGACTACAAGTTTGGGAAGGGAAAGCACGCCAGCTTAACCAAGGCAACATACGACGCTATTGGCAACAAATTTAGGTCGCTGTGGGGAGTGGAAGCTGGCTGGGCACATTCTGTGCTGTTCACTGCGGATTTGAAGGCATTTAGCGAGAGGCTGGTAGCGAAGACTGAAACCAAGGAAGAGAAAGTTGAGATCAAGAACGAAGATGGGGAGCCGATCGTCGAGGATGTTGTGWAGGTGGAAAAGGTCTTGGAAAAGGCTATCAAAAGAGAACACGAGGATGAGGAGACACTCRTGGTTGAGGTCGAAGAGAAGGTGAAGAGGTCCAAGCGGAGACGGAGAAACTGAACACCGCCCACTTCCTGCTGCTTGGAGTCACTGAACACAACATCGATTGTCGAAGCTAGCACAGCCTGATCATGTCTTGCAACGGGAATCAACCATAACATCTCGAAACTCAATGGTCTTCACGTGGTTATGTCTACCCGAAATTCTCGGCTTTCTCCCAGCCGTCTCTTATTTGACAGGCTGTCGAATGATCATTACTGGCCACTTCTACGCTCGTATCTTGCTTCTTCATGCAGGACTTCGTCAACTGGCACTTGCTCGGCAATACCCTCCTGCTCCCCTTGCAGTCCCTTCAAACCACCGAATCCGCCCTCAAAGTCTTCTGCTTAGTCTTTGTTGGCGTGATATCCTTTGCCCAGCTCAGAATCTTCTGTGTCTTTGGTGTCAGCATCCCGCTTGGCGTGTTCGAATTGGGAATCTCCAGAGATCTCTTCGACGCCTTTGGGCTAGTGACGTCCTTGGGGATGGTAGGAGATATCGCCAGCTCGCATAGTTTCTCACTCGCCAATGCCGCCTGCTCGGTGAGACAACCTCCATCCTTCTCGATCGCGCCATCCTTGAGCAGAGCAATCACTCCCAGAAGTTTCTCGCACTCAGGGTGCGTATCTTGGTGCTCCTCTACGAGCTTGTATGCTTCGGCGAGGTAATTCATAGCCTGTCCTGGTGAGGCCATTGTGCTGAGGATGTTGTAGGAATAGACCCGCGTATCGACGTCTGCATGCGAGTTTTGCACGATGGACAGACATAAGCTGCGACACACTTCATTCCGACCCGCATCGCGAGCTTGCATGGCTTGAATCAAAGCTCTCTTGCTGTCCGCGCGGGACAATTCAAGAGAAGTTGCCAGTCGTGTCAGACTTGTTACATACTCGTTATCTCCGGGAGTTGACTGGGCACGCAGTGAGTTCAACGCTCGGCTGACTGCTTCCAGATCCGGACAGGTCTGCTTGTTGTGCTTCTTGAACAGGTCTTGGACGTCTGCAGACGCGGGAAGTGGACTGTTGCTACCGCTACGTTTGGCGGCATTCGCTTTTTCGGAGGCGCCAGCGCTACCTCCGTTTGGAACCTTCGGATGATGGAATAGATGGCCCAAGTGAGTGGAAGATATGCTTCTTCTCAGCTCTGATAGGAGTTTCGGCCGCTGCCTCAAACTTGCCGCGGAAGGTGCTGCTGAAACACTGCTTGAACGCATCCCGTCCTCGCCATAGGTCTCCAGAATGCCCGCTGATGGGATCGTAATGGGCTGTGTTGGTCTTGGGATCGTACATGCTCCATCGCCACTGATAGATCCGGTGGGATCACTGGGATTCACAAGCATTGGCTGCACCTCGATTGTAGGCGACTGCTGGCTGGGTGGTAGCTGGAAAGAAAGGCGTTTCTTCGACGCCAGCGTCATCGGCGCAGGTAGTCTGAGGTCGTCGCTCCTCACTTCCTCTTCGGTGATGGTGATCTCAGGCGTTGAAGGGACCTTTGGCTTCAAAGTCGCAGGTGAGGCCATGATGTGTCGTTTTTGTGGCTTCGGGAGTGGGAACCGGAATATCCGGATTAAGTGTGTTGTGYGATGTAGAGTGATTTGCGTAAGCAATCAGCGTGGTGTCGTGTTCTTGTGTCCTTGTGTTTTAGTGTGACAGATGACAGGTCAGGATTGCTATTTGCTTGTGAAGCGGTGGATCATGCGCGCATTGATCTTTTGCAGACAACTCTCCAGGCCGGAGGCAAGAATTGGAATGTTGCATGAATCGTAGTCCGTGAATGAGAGAGGTGATGATGTTTTGGAAGGGTAGCAATGCTGAGAGTTCTCGTGTTGTCGTTTGCTGGATCCTTTCATTAGTTTGCAACTCTCGCTGATGACTTGAATGAGATGAGGTCGAAAGGCCAGAAATGAACCAGGGCAAGGGATAGAAAAGAGTCTTCGCCAAGCACCGAATGACAAGGTATGTACGACCCAACGGCTCCAGTGATCGAATCAAATCGTCGACAGCGAGACATTGCCAAGCATAAACGTTTCTACAATCGACACTGGTATTTCTYCCTAGCGCACGTTGGAAAGCATGATCTCGAGCGAAAAAGGCAGTCATCTTCGCGGAGACAGCCAATCAGCTCAAAGGCAGCACGAATCATGGCGCAGTGCATCTACACGTACTCCTCAGCCACCGGCATACAGCCTCAATGTCATGCGACGCGTCCAAATTTATCATCATCAACAATGACAAGGCAATAACAGTGAGTGCTYTTGTCATTAGTTCGAATCGTGTCTCAGGAGTCCCACCGAATCATTCCTCAACAGAATTGCGTGAAGGATGGAGGAGCGTCACCATCTCTACGAGTCGTCATGAAATCCGGGGAAAATCCATCTCTTGATCGTGGACCCGCTCGCTGGAGCTCTTGAACAAGTGTGCATAGGTTGATGATATACCCTGGAGGACACCCTCTTATAGCTGGCTATGGGAGATGATCCGATTTGAGATCCTTCCGAACAGATACCGTTACATTGAGGAAAATCGGACGACCTTCCATCTTGGACGCCGAGTCTCAGATGCAGTTCAGTTTTCCGACCACATGCTATGATGCCTACAGCTTGGAAATGGGCGACTCCGTATCTTGACTCCAGCTTTGTGTCTCCGGGAGCGGTTTGATACTCACATTCAGCTTCTAATACCTTAGCTCAACATGTGGACCGCCTGAAATAAATTCGCACCCGGAGTGAGCGACTGGAGGAGATTAACAAACAGATCCGGACTAATCCTGATTCCAGTCTTCCTCTTGCGTGAAGCGAAGTATGGGGGAGAGCGAGGTCTCGAGCAGGTGATCTTCAGTCGAGTGATTCAGGTTCGGTCGTTGGTCCCTTTCACACATCGTGTCTGTCCAAGACCTCCTCAGACTGCTCGACAGACGACAATATCGCGGAAAGTTGTCTTCTCGCCCGCATCGCCTTCTTCCGACTTGTATGTTCAGCTCTACGAGACTTTGATGGGAGGTAATTGAGGTACAGAATCTCTTATGGGTCAGGGTTGGTGCCGAAAGTGGTATGCCTGGGTCTAGAAGGCTACCAGTCTAGCACTGGCCACAACGTCGACGTACCAAACGGTATGCAGTAGGTAGGTGAACTTGGCGCAGGGTGCAAGACCACATTTCTTTAGTCACTGAATCCTACTCTACCTCCATTTTCATCGCTCATGTTTTATTGAGAAGTCTTCGTTCGTTGAGTTGATCTAGCCAACATGCATATTAGGAGGAGACCGAGGAAGAATCCGTGACGGGTGCTTATCGTATGTGCTGTGGGTGAAATGAGCACAGAGGTCTCCCATACCCCAATGAGGACTCTCACCTTACATCGCACACCAAGATCACCGTCGCTGTAATGGCTAGCACATCTATGAGTAACCACACGTCCGGTTGTAACGCTCTTCGCGAATAGGAGATCTACTTCCGATCCGTAGCCAGACCATCGATCTTCTTTTTTTGCGACTTGTAAAGAAATCTGTCGTTTTTTAAAGTGACCTATTGACTGCCGTGTACACAAAATAGCGCAACAGGATGCTCGCCTGCTGCTTCATTACTTCGTCAACCGCAAAATCGCACTTGAATCGTCCGTGATCTCGTCGAAGCACTTCAGGGTATCCTACCGCCCAATCATCAACAACGTCATCACCAAAGAGCCGCCGAGCTGCTGTGCTATCCGTCTAGCAGGGCGGAAATTCGGGCCCACAGCCAGGACTTAGAGATCGTTGTATCCAAGAATCCGTTTGGGAAGTCCCTTGTCCGCAACGGCCCAAGTCCAGGCTCGACCAGCTTCACCAGAGAACAAGCTTTCGGGTGCTGATGACTTCTCAAGCATGCCGTCCTTCTCCATAGACTTCATCTCATGGCCAGTCGTGTAGGTGAGAAAGTGTTCAAAGTCCGCGTCTTCCAGCGCTAGGGCATTGCCAGAAATGCCTACACATAAGTCAGTCAGTCATTCCTTAACGCCGAGCTGAACAAGCACTCACCATGACATATGCAAGGCTCCTTGGTCAGTAATCCCCGCTCCAGCACACATTCCCTTCCCTTTGCAATGGCCTTTGCAATCTTCTCCTTCAACTGTGGAAAATACTCTTGAATGCTCACCAAACTCGCCACAACACCCGGCGCGCCATGACACACTTGCACCAGACGATCCCTCTCAGGCGGCACGCTGGCCGGGAAGTTCCCACCCTCATACTGGTAGGTAAGTATTACGGCCAGCTCCGCCTGCATCTTCTCCGCGTACTTTCTGGGATCCGTAAGGACCACCTGTGTGATGATGCCAATTGCACCGTGCAACGCACCGATATACGTCTTGCCCCTCCACTTCCACGGTCGTGGGGAGTCGAGAATTGCATCGATAACATCGTCCTGAGTGTCTGTGATCAATTGCAGCGTCTTGGGATCATCCACGAAGCTCGCCTTGACCAGGCGAAGTAGATAGAGATATCCAGCTCTGCCGTACAACATCTCATTATCCGTCTCCGGATCAATCACCTCGGCAGAGTAGTCGCAGAGATTCGCAGCCATGTCCACATCCTTGCTGCTCGCAGCTCCAATCGCCAAAAGAGCGAGGATATCGTCTGTAATTCCACATGCGCCGACGCTGGGGCCCGGGTAAGTTGCGATCTCATCTTGGGCGCGTTTGAGGTATGCGGCAGACCACGTGCCGAGCGCGTGGCCTTCGATGATGAGGTCTGGGTACATTTGCTGCAGCACGAGGAAGGTGTAGGCTACGCTAACGGGGCCCTTGAACAGGCCGCCGCCGGGCGCGACATCGGTGGGCGGGTGCTCGGTGACGAGGCGGTTAAGGGAAGCTTCGAGTTGACGGCGTGGATCTGTGGAATGGCCATTATGGTCAGCGGCGAGTCGACAAAAGAAAATGTACAGCTACTGAYCTCGCCGTGCCGGCTCGGCATCGTTCTTGAAATATCGCGGGGGCATCTTTGCTTGCTCAGGTCATTTCGAGAGAGTCTTGTCTTTGTTGTCGCGGTTGTCAGAGACTCGAGGTTGTTTTCTTCAAGTGGGTCTTGCGGCGGTGTTGCAAAACAAGTAGTTGCGGAGATGGCATGGCATGGCGCTCCGCTTCATCTTTTTAGGCATGTGATCCTGGTCAGATTGAAGTTGTGAAGCTTGATGACGTGAATCTACGGCAGGGAACAAGGAATAGCTCCATGCATACAACATCCAACCCAAGGAGAGGACAAGGGTGCTTGGCAAGTGAGCATATGACAACGTATGGATTGCATCATTTGCACGAGATCTCAATGCCTCAATGGCGCACATGTGAAAAGATTGACCATTCACGACGTAGGAGAATTTATGATTCGACATATCGTTCGTTAATGGCTCGCGCCTTTTGAAGACCCGGTCTATGAGCCAAACCAGACGTCGTCTATCCCAGTCAAACGGGTTACACTCTACCTGATGCGGTCCAGCCTTGCACGGTTGACAGCAATTTGGTCGTCCACCTTGTCCGTCTTGTTGATAATACGATCAATGTGTTTGTTCTGCGTGTCGATCTCCTCGCCCATGGCCTTGCCCAGCATGTTAAGCGTTCGAGCGCCCCGATGGATAGCGTCCCTGCCGATAGTCAGTTATCAATCAAAAATCAACTTCGATATTCGCCAACTCACAAGTTGTCGTCAATCTCATTCTCCATTTCCTCATCTTCACTGTCAGCCTCAAATTGGTATTTGGCGCGTTCTGCTAGGTTTCTGTTGGCACCGGGAGGGCCTCCAATAACATTCCCTTTGAGGTCTCGCTGCTGCTTTTGCTGTCGTGCTTGACTGCCATACGCCTGTTCACGAGTATCATCGCGCTGCTGCCTCTCCCGTTGGTGCTTCTCCAGCGCGATGGCGTTGGCCGCCTCCTCGCGTTTCTTCGCAGTGAACGGGTTGGCCACGTGAACAGCAAACATGGATCTGTTCAGAGTCTTCAGCTCACGAGCTTTCTCCTCTGCCAGTCGATTCTGGTTGGAAGCCATGTCGAGGTTTCGTTCCGTGTTGTGGATTCTCTCTCCTTGCGCGCCCAGTCGTGCCAGTGTCTCACGACCCGTGGCTTCGGCTTGTTCTGCAATGCGACGAGCATTACGTGTGGAGCTGACATCCTGCTGCTTGATGAAGCGGATCTCCTGTTTGGAGGCCTGAACGTCCTCCTCTTCCTGCTCCTCCGCTGTCAGCTCCCGAGGCGGGCCGGCACCATAGCCACCGGGCATCTCAGCCGAGTCATAACCGCCCGTGTTGCTGTAGCTTGCATCTCCACCTTGAGCAGGGGGCATGCCCCCATCTTGAGCTGGAGAGCGGGATTGCTGAACTCTACTTGGTGCATCACCAAATAGAGCGTTCCTGCCCGCATCCGTGCTCATCGTGTCCTGGCTGTTGCTTCTTCCAAGGCCACCATATCCAGACGGGCCATACCGTGACTGCTGTGAGGCACCAGTGCCGTATGGATCACTGCCATAACCCCCAGTCTGTCCATACGAGCTGCCCTGCGCAGGGTATCTCGGCTGTCCGCCTCCACAACCTCCTGGCGGCACAGGGCTCTTACCAGATGGATCGGGCTGAGAATTGTAACTGGGAGGAGCACGACCATATCCGGGTGCTGGCTCTCCCTTCTTCTCATTTAGGCTTAGGCTGCCAAATGAGCTCGTCGGTGGTTGTGTAAGGCTGCCCTGGCTCTTCGCATATGGATCATTATTCTGTGCACTTTGAGCGGCGTATGGGTTGGCGTTCCTTGACGCATATGGATCTGATCCGGCCGGCGGAGCAGCAGCATATGGGTTGTTGGATGCGGGTGCAGCAGCAGCAGCAGCAGTCTTCTTGGACCGACCACCAAAAAGCGATGCCTTTTTGGACTCGAGGTCGCCAGAGTCCTTTTCCTTGTCGGATTTCTTGAGACCGAAGGGCATGATTGCGATTTGATTGTGAAAGGCTTGGATATCTGTTGTGAGGAAGTTGTTTGTCTCAAGAGTGCATGTGAAAGAGTGAAAGGCAGTAGGTCGACCCGCGAGGTTGTTGTTTGATGTAAGGGTTCAGGAGGGTGAAGCTCCAAATATGGATGTGGGGGCGCAGCTCTGAGCCACAATCGTCAGCCCCAGGTTTTTCGAATCAAATCTTAATGAATTCAATTAATCGATCGGGAAGGACTTCTATTACCGACCACTTTACGCAGCACAATACTTTGTGCTCCAAGACAGCACTTTGAAAACATGTAATACTATATACAGTACTTTATAGTAAACACACTTCGGCTACAGGTCGAATCGTAAGGTATCTTGTGCCTTCAAGGCCAGCGTGGCCGACAGGAGCGAGCACGTCGCACCAGACCATATCACGAAATTCTATAGCGAGACCAAGAAGCTTTCTTTGATCAAAAGCAACAATTGATCATCATGAGTTGTCCTATGTTCGACTCGATGCATAAGTACAACAAACAGCACATTCGTCGCTGATCCTTCGCTGAACGCTGCTATTGGTACAATCTGCTTTTCTCGCTGCTCCTTTTCACACGCGCAACGCCGTACTCAAGGAAGCCGCGCAAGAGCGACGAATCGCCCCCCACACTCCTTTACGCCTTAGCCACATCGCCCGGGCTCCATCATCACAATTCCATGCTTTCATACCTTCGCACTACCACGCATTCACGTCAAAGTATTCCTCGCCGAAGTACGTGACAACCACAGTCCGATCCGCGAATTTCCTGCCTGCCAACGCTGCCAACGCCTTCGCCGCACTCTTGGGTGATTCGTACTTGAGATAGATCTTACCAATGCCCTGGTTAGGGCGAGAGCCACCAGTGGGACGCGGCATCTTGACCTCAAGTAATGGGCCGTACTTGGAGCATTCCTCCTTGACGTCTTCGAGGATTTCTGTTACAAAGTGTCAGCAAACGCATAATTCATCTGACATTCAAGTCTTACCGTCAGCCTCATCGGCGTCCATCAGCTCCTCCGGTGTGATCATGTTCATCAAGCATAACACACGGCCCAGCTCGCTATCGGCATTTTGTGGAGTTGCGGCCATCATGCCCATGGCGTTGACCGTCATTTCGCCGCTGACCTGCTGAACACCGACACTGGCGAGCCTGACCTTCATTGCCGCGTCACCAAGTTCCATGCCATTCAAGGCCTCGACTGCAATCTTAGTTACAGAAGGGTCCTTGTACTCACAAAAGGCGATGCCGCGGCTCTCCTCGGTGGTCTTGTCCTTCATTACAACAAAGTTCTTCAATTCACCAAAGGAAGTGAGCAACTCCGTGATTTGATCTTCGGCCAAATAGATCGGGATGTTAGTCATGGAGATCTTGTTTTGCGTGTCTGGCACAACGCTAGAGAAGATGCCGGCAACGCTCTCGGTCTCATCTTGGATTGTTGRAACGATGTAATCTTTTGGTCGCTTGATCTCGAGACCCTTGGAGGAACCGTTGGCATCACCGTTCTCCATCTTGATGTCCGAGTCCATGCTGATGCCGTCAAAAGCCATGGCGTTAGTCGCATCCTCTGGGGTCTTGAACTCGAGCAGCGCGTAGCCATTGGCTTGGTTACTCTGAGCGGAGATACAAGGATCGGCTGACTTGGTGACGTTGAGCCCATTCAACTGCAAGTTGAAGAATTCCACGAGGGAATCGTCAGTAGCAGATGCGGGGATGTTGTAGACCATCAGCCGCTTCGACTGGCGTGCGGAAGATGGCTTGAGAGCGGTGTTGTTAGCCTGAGCACCTGGCTGAGCCATCATGTCCCGGATTCTCGACGCGTCCATGGCGGGCTGTCTTGGTGCACCGGGGAGCGGGAACATGCCGGAGAGCTTGGCCTGTTCGGCGGTCACATTC
The DNA here is from genome assembly GCF_900074925.1 of Ramularia collo-cygni. Classification (NCBI taxonomy): domain Eukaryota; kingdom Fungi; phylum Ascomycota; class Dothideomycetes; order Mycosphaerellales; family Mycosphaerellaceae; genus Ramularia; species Ramularia collo-cygni. Next base: position 194,002 of record NW_019716261.1, read on the forward strand.
TCGTAGCCCGGAGGCTTGATGTCCCATTGTGTCATACGGCGCTTCTTCTCGGTGATGGGTACAATGTCTGTGAGGTCAGGAGTAGGCTCTTTGGGCTTGCGCTCAGGCGAAGCACTTTTGCGCGCGGCCTGACGTTCTAGCTGGCGCATGTCGTCGCGGTCACGGCCACGTTCATTGCCAGCTCCTCCAGGTCCATCTCTGGGTCCACCACGGTTGTCATCACGTCGTGGCCCACCACCACCCCTGCGTTCAGAAGAGAATAGGTCGTCGCCACGGTCATGACCCCCACGGCGATCTCCACCACCGCGGCGTCTGTCTCCACCGTCATCGTCCCGTCTTGCATCTCGGCGTTGCGAACCGCGGTCTCTACCCCAATCCCGGTCGTCACGTCGGCCTCCACCTCCACCGCCGCCTCCCTGATAACGCTCCTCGCGTTCACGGTCTCGGTACCCTCTTGTCGAGGAGTAGCTGTCTACATCTTGGCCGCCACGTCTGCCCTGACCCTGACCCTGGCGTCTGTCGTGTGGTGAGCGCGAGCGGCGATTGTCTCGGCGGTCTCCTCCATGGTTGCGATGGCGGTCGTCGCGGGAAGACTGCAGTCTCCCGTCAGACATGCTGGCTCTTGCTCTCACGTGTGTTGCACCGAGTGCTCTTACGTAGCTGTCTCTCACGTGGAAGCGTTTGTGCTTTAGGCAGGGCGAGCTTGTTCAAACAAGTGTCGAATGGTGGAATGTCCGAAATTTGGTGCCGCGCTCGATGGCTGATTCGGCGTGCACTGTGATTAGTGAAATTCGGCTGGACCTTAAATGGTCAAGGCCAAGGCGGTGCGAGTGAGCAATGGATGAAAGCGCGGCGAGCATTGATGGATTCCTGCGCTGGAAGCTGAAGCAGAAAGTAAGAACGAGCGTTGCGAATCTGCTAAGTCAGCTCAAACCTTATTTCATAACAACTCAACACCCTTTTCCCACCTCATCCTACAACCTCACCTCTCGAGTAATGCCCAGGTAGGGCGCCTTCAAGCACGTGAAATCTCGAGATAAGGAACAACGGCAAGAATTATGGTCTGATTGGCATAGAGCATTGATTTCTCAGCAACAGTCATCCCATTGCACGCACGGTCCATCTACGCAGCTGAAGACACTGGCTGCAGGAAGATGGTCTTACAAAACTGCCTCGTGGTGAATGTTAGGCCTCTGGGCCGTGGTTAGAGACATCCGATATACCCAGCGTATACTCGCTATTTATGTACTCATGTGGGTGGGTCTATGGCCATATTTCAAGCTTCTACAAATGCTCAGCCCCACTAGCCTGCGGCTGAGATGGAGGACTTTCTTTGTGGAAAAAGGACTGTCCCGTACACCAGCATTGAAAGCATACTGCAGGCGACAGCAGGTATGGCTACAGCGTCTTTTGAGCGTGCGAACTATCCCTATACGCCACTCAATGAAGGCGAAATCCGCATACTTGGGGTGGATCGTACAGGCCGGGGCGATCACAAGATGTTCTCACATGTTCCCCTCCTGTATCTCTCGGATGATGCGCAATCTGACCATTGGGCCCTCTCCTACACCTGGGGCGACACCGCCGCCACCAAAGAGATTCGTATCGATGGTCACACGGCTCATATCTCCCACAGCCTGCACGATGCACTAGCTGCAATTGTCAAAGCCCACATGTGGCAGAACATGCGTTTGAACAAGCCTGGATCGAGATATTTGCTCCTCTGGGCCGATCAGATCTGTATCAACCAGGATGACATCGCCGAAAAGAATCGGCAGGTCGCCATGATGACCCAGATCTATCAGAAAGCGGAGCTCGTATTGGTTTGGCTTCCCAGCGGTCGCAAACATCGAAATTGCGGCACGTCGACCTGGTTGAGATGGTTGTGTGGAGATGGCAAACCCCGAGGTACGTCACGGGTTCGAGAGCCGGAGACTGCAGAGCGCTGGGACCAGATTTTGGACATCGTACAGAACACCTGGTGGGGAAGAGCGTGGATCTATCAAGAGTTTATGCTTGGAAAGAAGGTCACTTTCCTGGTTGATACTCATCTGATTTCTTGGACACAACTTCGAGCGCTTCTGCAATTCTATCAGGCTGAGCTCACGCTGTCAGCGGACGTTGAAAATGGCGAGCATGACACAGCGAAACAGAAGCTCGCCCAGGATTGGCCAAGATCGTTCTTCTTTCGCTGTCACCTCTGCCACCGGGTCAAGGGCATTTGGCTACTACAGCTGCTGTTTCGAGACCCATCAATCTGGTGGACTCTTTTGCTCTGTTTACTCACCCTCTGGTTCCTTCCAGAGGGCATGTGGCGTAAGACGGTCGCATATGTAATTGCGAGCAACACTTGCCATTCGCGGAGATCAATCTTGAACTTTTATTCCAAGATCTCGCGCTGTGAATGCGTTGTTGGCCCAGACGACAACCCAACTGCGTCTTACTGTCCAAGGCTTGCCAGATGGAAGCAGCGGGATTTCTACTATAAATGGCTGCTGTCCATTATGATAGATAGGGTTAGCTGGTGGCAAGTGTATATGATCTTCTTACACGGCTTTGTGGGCATGATTTTGGCGGCATATGGTCATACACAGATGGGAAAATTTCAGGTTCGTTGATTGCGTTGCTAACAGCTTGCTGGGCTCGAAAGCTGATTACATCTAGTTTGGCATTTCGCTCATGGCGGCATCGAACATCTGGATGGCTAAGCTGCCAGAACGTGAATACAACGACAGCACAGCAGAAATTATACGCTTACCCGAGTGTTCCTCATGGGAGAACATAGATGTACAAACTCGACGTTTCTGGAAGCTTGCTTTGTCTATCCTAGACCAGCGCGCAGCCGGACCGGCTTCCTTGACTTTGTCGACCGTCATTGAGCATGCCAGAATCACCAGAAGCTCAGATCCCCGAGATAAGGTGTATGCGTTTCTTGGACTGATGGGCTTTGCTGCCTACCAATTCAACGTGGACTACGCCAAGTCTAACAAGATCGAGGACGTGTTAACCGAAGCCGCAGAACAGATCGTGGCAGTAGATGGACGCCTTGACTTCCTGCGGCTTGCAATCGAGGACCGGGCAAACGGATTCGATGACGGTGAGCTACCCTCATGGGTACCAAATTGGTCAAGACCACGCGTGGTTCCACGAAGTTCCGAGAATCACCACACCTCACTCGAGGACTTAAAGACACAACTTGATGGCTTTCGTAAGGATATGCCCTGGGTCTGTCGCTTCATAGCACATCGGTCCGGGTACACGAATCCTGCCATCACGTTCCGGACTCTCCGCAACGGCCGACGTGTTCTCCAAGTCCAAGCTCTACAAATTGATACGCTTGGTCGGGCTGTGGATCGGTACATTTTTTTTGGGCAGCGATTTGGCCATGCTGACATCTCACCCTCGAATACTCGCGTCTTCGCCGGAGACGAAGTCTGGCTAGTACTCGGCTCTGAAATGCTTCTCATCCTTCGGAACACGCGTTTAATATCCGCTTCAGAGTACGTATTTGGCACCACAAATACCAGAATTGTCGCCGAAAATCTCCCAAGGGCAGCTGGTGCACTTCGAACTGCAACGTACAAGCTAGTGGGTGAAGCAATGACCTTCGCAACACTTGCAGATTTTGCGCAGACCCTWACCGGGGGGCAGGGAGGGAAAGCCCTCCCCCAAGTGATCAGCATTCGCTGACTGGTAGAGCTCCATTGCGTAGATTTACATTGGCAACGAGTCTTCACCAATATCCGGAAGTCAAGCCATGACGGCATTCGCATCAGCACACTAGCAGATCACACTACTTTATTTATGCCACATTCGCCCAAGCACAACATCCGAACGAGCCCGTTGATCGYAAAAGTCTCGGATAGAACGATAGTTGGAGTCAGGATCAGTCTTTCAGATCATAGAGATAGCCATGGCCTCCATCATCGCGATTTATCTCTCGTTTGGATGATGGAGACCTGCAACAGGATCCATAGAGAAAAAAACACCAAGGAGAATGACAGGATTGTCGGACAGAACCAGCATCGCATCGGAAGCAGATTATCTAACCAGAGACGAACTTATCGGCTCTCAAAACTAAAGTGTCATCAACTCTCATACTCAGTCTGTACAGGCAAAAATCCAGCTCAGCTCAGCTCACTACACTCCGTCCACCCGGCCCACGAAATGAATCTGCCGCGTTCGCATTAATGTTCACAGACACAGGCGTGAGGACCGTCCTCGCTTTCTTAGACTCATCCACTTTCTTCGGGACATGTCTCGAAACAACACATCCTTCAGTCTCAGAATTTTGCTCGCAACACCCCCATCGAAAGCCGTCCGCATAGTTAGGATCATCGGCGAAAGAGTCGGGGTCGCCGTGACAATCATCATCATGATCAATCCACATGTCGCTCTTATAATTGACTTCCTTGTTTCCTACCGCATATTATCAACCAACAGAGATTCAACGCATCGTCGAGAATGAGACGACTTACCGTCATGGTAAACACAGGACCCCTTGTCATTACTCTCCACAGAGTACTCTTCTTTGCAATTCTCACATATTTCATACGCTTTCCTCTTCAAGTTCGGCTGAACATCAGAAGATTCGCCGCTGGAAGCTAAAGGCAGTAAAAGCCTTTCCTCAGCGAGAGCTTTGGCAGCTGGAATGGTCGATACGATTTCTAGAAGAAGAGTATACCTCCTATCTGGTGTCGCTTCGTGAATCGCTTGTATAGCAGTGGTAGGATCCTGAACCGGTGATGAGATATCGCGATATTCTTGATGTTCCTCTAAATCCAATTCGGGAGATGAGGATCGCGACTCATCATCGGTGGGGCCATTTTGTGGTGCATCCATCGTGGACATTCTGTCAAGATCGATATGTTGGAGTATATTGTTTATATCTAAAGATCGGACGCCCCACACCCACGCCCAAGACGCGTCCAATTCAAAATCCAGTGGAGAGCATCAAACATACTAGTCAGGGGTACAAAACTCTAACGCGTCCACACGTGAGAGAAGAACACCAAATCAGCACATGAACAAGAAGATTCCATTATCATCATCAAGAAAGACTTGCTGCAAAAGTCCACACACTCTCAAGAAAGATCCCACCCCATCAAATGCGTTCCTGATAATCATACCGCTGTAGCCTCCAACTCTCGCCATCATCTCAAGATTACCATTTAACCGCCTCCGTCGTCCCCAATCGCCTCATTCTGATACATGTGCATTCATTGCCCACCCATGAACGCCACTGGTCTCCATCCTCTTACCGTAGTGCTCAGCATTCTCAATCTGATACATATGCATCCATTACCATGCACAAGACAAGAGGCATGACCAACATACCGAGAAGCATCGTCTCGCCTCTAGCTCTTTGCTCTCTTCGGATCACCTCCATCCTGCTCTTCCGCCGCCCTTTTCCTTTCTTCCTCCCGCCATCCAGACCCATTGGGCACGACCGGCGTCTGGAAATTCAGCGGAGAGGGAAGCATGTTATTGTCGCCTGATCGTCCGAAACCCCATTCAGGGTAGAAGGTGCTTGGCGAGGGAAGAAGGTTATCACTCATGAAGCGACTCGGTAGTGCGGAGATTGGCGTCTCGACATGACTGCTAGCTGCCTCTCGGTTTGCTGCGTGAGGATTCGTGCTCATAGGCGGAGCGGGTCGCGCGAAAGGATTGGGTGGCCCTTGTGCACCTGCTGACAACAATGCGCCTGCGCTGGGTGACGGAGGTGGCAAGTGGACACCGATCGAGGGTTGGCCTTGTGCTTGAACGCCAGCAGGATTACTCGTTTGAGGTTCACTGGTGTCGTCGCCAATGCCAGAACCAGACCCTCCTTCATCGCCAGACTGCTCACTGGGAATCTGCACCTTCAGTCGCGGTCTCTTAGCATCCGGACCGGCGGTGACTCTCGCAGGACCAGCAGCAGGTGTACTCGCGGTACGCTGTGGTGGCGGATTAGGAGAATTGCTTTGATGTCGTGAAGGCGGTGGCCTGATCTGTGTCGATGATCCATTCGCTCGAGCTTGGTTATCGCGCTGCATTTGCGCGACATCTATCGAGGCTGACCGCGGACCACCTCCCTCGAGTTTGATCAACGCCTCTGATCGAGGCATATCACTATTCCCAGTGGCTCCCCAGTGTTGTGCTAGCAGTGAGCGACTGTCATCGATGGGTGTAAAGATACTATGGGATTTGGCATGAGCGGGCATCGGTCTAGGCTGGGGCATCTGCGGGCTTGCGAATTCATTCTGCGGCGGCTGAGGCGATGGTGTCGGTCTCTCTCCTATCCTTGGAGATGGCTGTCCAGGTTGCTGCTGTGGATGGAGATGTTCTTGCGAAGGGTGGCGCTGCATGTTTGCTTGTGGTGGCGGCTGTTGAGGATATCCTTGAGGCATTGATGTCTGGCGGGAATCCTGCATGAAGGCTTGCTGTTGTTGCATTTGCGGATGGCTGGAAGGCGGGTACGGAGGTGGGTAGGAGCCTGGTTGTTGAACAGGTTGCTGTGACGGTGCTTGCATTTGTGCTTGTTGGCTGTAAAAGGGCTGATTCGGCGCGTAAGCATAAGTGGGCTGTGGTTGACCTTGGGGCCCAAGATTCGAACTAGTTCGACGAATGTGTGCTTGGTGGTGTGCTGGATGCTGGGCGTTGCGGGAAGTTGGACGGGACATTCCTGGCGGTAGAGGGGAGGGGGCTCTATTGAACTGCGGCATGCCTCCGTTGTGCATTGGTGGTGAGCCGGAGGGCGTTCCATGACGAGCGACGTGTTGGAATCCTGGATGATGCGACATCTGTCCGCCTACACCCGGGTGCTGCATCATGGGATGGTCTGGTGCTGGTGTTCCTCGTTGGTCATCGCCGCCTGCATCGTCGCCCGCGTCTTCCTCATCGTCGTCGTCTCCGCCACCACCCTTGTCAGCAAAGTCCTGTGGTCCCTTGTGTTCGTGTGCACCGCCATACTACATCTTGTCATTAGCATCTCCCTGCAATATCTTCTCTTGCATGGTCATACATATTGAAAGCGGCCGATGATCTCGTTGATGTCCGACGATGAGTATTCGTACAGCTTCTTGTTGTGGCCGAAGATGACAACTGCGACATCGACAGAGCAGAGCACGGAAAGCTCATGCGCCTTCTTGAACAGACCGCCTTTGCGCTTAAGAAAGGTGACGCTGCGGTTGCGATCGTCGCGAACTGTGTGGTGGTGGTGGATGTCAGCTTCAGTGGGCGCGGAAATGGAGACACAAGCATGCCATGGCTCTAGAGTGAGCACGTACTCGGCTTGATGGCAATCTTGCGGCGACCCATTGTACACGCTGCTCTCGCTCAGTGCTCGGGGTGGAAGCTCGCTCGTATCTCTACGCTATTCTGATCTCCACCGCGTCGCAATGCGTGCCAAAGCGTCGCGCGATGGCCCCAGACCTAGAAACGGATCCTGCTGACGGCAAGGCGTCCGACGTGGCGAAGGAAGTGTTGCGCCGAGCCAGAAGTGGCATGGAATGGCGGTTCGCAAAGATGTCCGTCTAGTCTCGACAATAAAAGACCAAGACCCCGCTGATCGATGGATTGAAGGTCCGATGTGGCTATATTTAGGAAGAGGTCCAACGTCGAAAGGTGAGGATCTTCCCGCTTTCGAGGGGCGGGCGCTAGACAATACAGATGACCACAACAAGTGCGAGGACACAAGGAATTGCCAATTCTCACTCCAACACGATCCATCGCATGACTAGAACACACTTTTACCTACGAAACACGGCTGTACCTGGATCTTCACCTCCAATCTCATGGCTCACAAGTTACAGCTTGCCGTCTGTCGAACAGCCCCTTCGTACGACAAGGCCATGCACAGAAACACAACGCTGTGAAGGATCCGGCCGTTTGTTTCACGTGGTTTTCGCGAGACCACATCCCTTGGCTATAATGTGGCTGTCCGAAGTCCGTCATCGACTGGATAGAATTGCATTTGTGCTGCAGTGGAACAATCCAAGATGGGCAGATTACGTCTACATTCATCCTTCCAATACAGCCGAGTAGACATCTGGTCCGCTCCGGCGATATTGAACACATCACCACGGAGTTTGTTTGTCCAATGATGCGGTGACTGGGACGTTGGTGTTTTGTGCATGACATCTGTCGCAGGATGAAATGTCTCAGACCCCCGTGGTCTGCCGTTGAAGAGAGTGTTATTGGTGCCCTCGGAGTGGTTTGGACAGGTTCACAGTTTGGACTCAATGCATGTATGCGCTCTGTGCGTCCAGTGCGCCGTGTACTGCACTAGAACTATCCGTGCCCAGTGTGGTGGAGAGGTCATTCCGCCTGAAGAGCAGCACTGCAGCGTCTCTTTGCAGCGGAGGTTTTCCAGACCCACAGTTTCCGCCCGAGCATCGATCACTGCAAGACAAACGTGGGAATTTGGTCATGAAGAACGACTTGCAATGCAACGACGCGGTAGAGCTCACTGCAGAGCCCATGTCCAATAACAACATCGACACTGGTAGGTACCAGTTCTTCTATTTCTACAGAGCCATAGATCTAGCTATCTATAACAAATACGTCCCTCAAGACGTATAATGATATTCTGTATTACTTGCGTACCACTCCATCTGAACTGCCGTGATCGTCAACTCAATTTAGCTTTCACCAAATCGCGGTACCACCAAACACCGACGCCAAAAGATTCCCCTCATCCTCCCTCACCGCGACATCAACACACCAACATCACACGAAACATCACCAAATGTCCACCGCCGAAGCACGAAAAGAGCTTCCGGGTCTAGACAGTGCCCCCGACGTCTACGCAACACCAGACTTCAACGACGACGCGACAGAAAGCACAAACGATACATCCCCAGAGAGAGGTTCTGAATCAGATACGAGCCACGAAGATGAGGAGGACGATACCAGCTATGGCGTCAGCAGAAGGCGGCTGTATCCTGATCGAGCAAGGAGTAGATTCGACGCGCAAAGCCGCGGGGTGGAGACCAGTGTAGGGGATATGAGCGATCGGGTGGATGGGAAGCGGAAAGGGTTGAAAGTTAGGAGGTTAAGGAGGGACGAAGTCGAGCAAGAGCCAGAGACATTGGAGGCGAAGATTGCGAGACTAAAGCGAGAGATGGAGGAGTGTAGGTTGGAAGCTCAGGCGGAGGATGAAGCAGCACAAAAACAGGGCGAGGCCGAGAGTGGGATTCAGGATGCGATTGAATCATTAAGCAGGATGATGTCTGGATTGGATATGCCTGCTTCAAAACGACGAGGACATGCACGGAATAAATCTGCATATCACGATGCTCCGTCAATCCCACCCTCCACGACAGAGCAGCAGCAGAACGACCACCAACAATCTCCACCAGGAGACCAAACACTCAGCAACGTCACCGCATTTGACTCCCGTCTAGCAGCGATAGAATCAGCTCTAGGTCTCTCCTCCCTCGACGCAGCGACGGAAATGTCAGCCCTATCATCACCACTACTCCCCACAATCGCACTACTGGATCACCAAGTAGCAACCCTCACTTCTGCAACATCCCTCTCAGCGCTCGAAGCAGCAAGCACAAGAATCCACAAACTCAAAGCCGAAGCCGCGGAACTCTCCGACCTACAAACTCAACCTCCCCAATCAACAGCAACATCCGATGCCGAGGACTCCGCTAGTGAAGCTGAAGTCACGTCTCCTCCAGCAGCTCTCACCTCAGAGGACATGCAGTCCCTACAAGCATTATACGCTATTCTTCCCACCCTGCAATCCCTCTCACCCATGGTCCCAGCTTTGACAAATCGGCTCCGCTCTCTACGAACGATTCACACAGCAGCAGCAAACGCTCACAACGATCTGGATGAATTGGAAGGACGGCAGGTGGAAATGGACAAAGAATTGAAAATGTGGAGGGAAGGATTGGAGAAAGTTGAGGAAGCGGTGGAGACTGCCGGCGAACAGAATGCGAATAATGGCAAGTTTGTGAAGCAGTGGATAGAGGAATTAGACGGGCGGGTCAAGGCGTTGAGAAGATGAGATGAAGATGAAGGTACTGAGGAGATGAGATGAACATGAAGAAGACTGGCACTTTGTGCATGTGTGTCTCGCTATATTCGATGCTGCTCGCAAAGATCATGGGTATCATCATCGCTCGCTCCTTTCTTTCGTTCCAAGTTTCGTACTGCTGATGCTTTCTCCCAATGGCCGTCTTTCGTAGCGTGGTCTGATTGCCCTCCTCCCATGGTGGTCGTTTGCGGTTCGTCCAATATGGCTTGCGTCGTCTGATTTGATAGACGAAGTGAAACTGGAAATATTTCTCCACAAGCATCTTCAAGAAATTCTCATGGCCTCATTCAGACTCCGATTCTCGTCTCGGGTGGATTGTATCTACTCATTTMTGCTTCAGGATTTCTTCACAGAGTCGTCAGTTATCCGAGAATGTTTCTCAATAAAGCCCAGTATCCGTCTGCGCCGAGATGGAGTTGAACAGGAAGAGAGCTTGCGCCTAAAAGCGAGGCATGGAAGTCAGCAAGTTTCTGGTAAAATCGAGAACTAGGTGGAGGTTTTGAGACACGCTCTATACCTTCCACACTTCGGTTTGTATACATACACCTGTAAGAAATTCCTCGCTACAGCATAGTATTAGCAACCATATCTCCTTTACCAACATCTTCGCGTTCTTGTGCACTTACAAACTCAACGTGATGTACCCATCCCGATCGGAATCGTACTTCTTAAACACATCCGTCATTCTCTTCAGGCTTATACACGCCTGCACGAAGAGATCAAACGACAGCACTTTCTCCCTCTCGTGTTCGTCTCCGCGGCCTCGACTGTGCGATTTGGCATATGTGCTGAAGAGTAAAGCGACGAATTGTGGAGAGAGGCGGTATCCGAACGCGACCAGCGCGTCCTCGAATTCTCGCAGGGAAATGTTTCCTGAGCGGTCGACATCAAAGCGGTCGAAGAGGGCACGCCAGGCTGCTAGGAAGCCCCACAACCTTCAAATTACACGTTTGTTAGCATCAACGCGGCAGGAGGAGCAAACTCTAACCCACCCGCAGAATTCGTCAAAGTTAATGGTGCCGCTTCGATCAGTATCGAACATCCGAATCATCATTTTGACGGTGTGCTGGTCGAATGCAGTGTAGTCTCCATTCACGAGAGCACGTTGAAGTTCAGGCTCTTCAAGCTGGCCTTTACGATCTCTGTCGACTTGCAGAAACAATGGCCAGAGGGCATCTCGATCGTTTCCATCTCGAGGTGGAGGAGGAGCAGTTGTAGGAGGTCGTTGGCTGTCCGGGATTGGAGGGCGATTGTGATAGCCTTGCGGAGGTGGACCGTGTCCATAACTAGCAGGAGGCGGAGGAGAAGTGACACCGCCGTAGTTGGTGCTGCTGGCTCTTGGAGGCGGATGTTGACCTCCTGCTCCTCCTCCATATCCTCCTTGCTGTTGATACTGTCCTTGAGCAGGTGGTGGGCCCTGGTTGTAACGCTGAGGCTGGGATTGGCTGTGCTGATCGTATCGTGGAGAGGGTCCCCGTCCATAGTCATTGTAGCCTTGACTTTGTGGTGGAGGTGGGGCTGGGTTGGAGGAGCCGTATGCGCCTGGCGGTGCGGGAGAAGCGTATCCTCCCGGATTTGGCCTGCTGCCGCCGCCGCCGCCGCCGCCGCCGCCGCCATATCGCTCGTCCGGTCTCATGTTCTGCGTTTGTGGAGGGGGTGGTACTGGTTTGTTGTAGTTGGTGGGAGGATCTCGTCGTGGTGGCACGCCGCTTCCTGGATTGGTGTGCAGCATYTGTGCCGCCTGTTCGGGTTCGGCGTGTCTAAGAGGTTTCCGCGTGATCAGTTGCTGACGCATGTGCTGATGTAGTTGCATTGGCATGTGACCACCACATAGAAGAGGGAGGGGAATAATGAAGTCAAGAAAGACTCAACGTACGCTGGCAATGCATCCGGGTTGTAGCCACGGTTGTAGGCCATAGCTCTCGAGCTCGTATCGCCGACGCCGTCTGCGGGCGTACGTCAGGGCAGCAGAGTTGAGTTTGGTGGCAATGATGATCGCCTCTTGACGGCGGATTGCGTAAAAAGCAAGACTGTGCGTCGGAAGCGAAAGATGCTTGCTTGAGTTCACTTTACGGAAAGATTGGCTGATGGCGGGGATTCATGTAAGGCTGAAGAACTATTCCGCGCCGATCTTTTGGATTGGCAAAATGGAGTCATCCAAACATCTCCCGCAGAATCTCCCCATCATGCTTAAGTTATACCCAGATTCCTCCAGGCTTCGAGATGACTTTGACGAGGCCGCCCGGCCTCGAGGGCAAATTTGTCATCCGTCCGATCCGATGCTTGTCCGTATTTGCCTCCGCATCTTCATTGAATTCACCCACCACCAACCACTTCGAGGACCGCGACGTCACCTGCCCTGTTCTTAGCAGGGATTCCACGTAAGCAAACTTGTTCGGTACCTTGCAGGATCCATCCCTCTTCTGCAACACATGTGACATTTCTGGTGCCGATTGGCCCTCTTCCGCCGAAGAATACCTGGCCATTGAGGCAGTGGTGTGTATCGCTCTCCTGCTGCACCTTGATGCACTGCTCTTATTTTTAGTGTCGCCGTGAATGGCTCCACAGCTTTCATAAGAAGCAGACCAGGGTACTCGCTCACACCTATACATGACTGACTCTGTAGCCACAAAGTCCTATTCTCACTCTGACTGGCCCAATCGTTGTCCGAATCATCATCAAGCGTCTTCCATCCACACCTTGATCGAAATTACATCGTCTCAGGCCAAGATCATCAAAATGGAGCTAAAGAAAGTAGGTAGGWCCTAGCGCGACTCCGTCCTTTCCCCTACACTTGACCAAAGATATCTTGGCGACTTACTACGCTCGCTGCCATCAAGCTCATGAGTCCCATTCGGTCAAGGCATGGCATGGTCACATTTCTGACGCGAACGCTCTGCATCAAATACGGGCCACTGCGACATCTTCCGGAGGCCTTTGTGGTTACTGTCTCCTGAGGCCTATCTGAGATCCTATCCTATTACTATTCTCCTGTTTACTGCGTTATGGATACCGCCACCACGGCCAAGCGTACACAGATTTCAATTCTGGACAGGGCCGAGGTCTTACTCCTTCACCTCGCCATTCATCAAGCCCAGTAGCCTGTCGTCACCAAGGTCTTCTGCCATCTGTCTGGGTGTTCTTCCAAGCGTGTTTTCGAGATTTTGATCAGCTCCATGGTTCAGCAGTTCTAATACAACATCTGGCTTGTTCAACGTGACGGCAGTGTGCAACGGGGTGCCAAGTCCACGACGAACGCCAACCACCGACCACGACGGCTCTACACCGTCGAATCTCAGACGATTGGGTTGAGCACCACGCTCTAGGAGTAACGCCACGACTCTATGAGCTTCTGTCTCGCGCTCGACGGCCCAGTGCAGGACGTCGCCTCGAGTGACGTTACCGCCATGCGACAGCAGGATTTCGATGACTTCCTCTGTTCCTCCTAGAACAGCTCTGGAAAGTGCGGTGTCGTATTGGTACCCTGCATTAGGGTCTGCTCCCAGCTCGAGCAATCCTACTACTAAATCCCGATTCTGGACCGCAAATCTAAAGGCAGCCAAGGTCAGCAATTTGAGACATAAAGCGCACCTTTGCCACGTACCCGAGTGCCGATGGCCCGTCTCTCTCCATAGGCTCGTTAATATCCCACCCATGCCACAGAAATGTTTGGAAGATGTTAATCGAGCCAGCGCGGATAGCCTCCATCACAGGCAATCTTGGAATAGCGCTGGCAGCAAGAATGAGCGATACAATATCGGGCCGAGAGTGTGAGATTGCTATCAACAGGGCGGAGATTGTCACCGCTGGTGAGATGTGTCCTTCATTATCGAGCATGTCAGGTAGGGTCTGCCATATCGCAAGTATCGTGAAGACAGCCGACATTGAGCCTCGAGCAGCGGCGTTCTCCAATTCTGTCTCTTGTGGAACGATCTTGTCTCCATCAGCGAGCGAGGAGTGGAAGGACGACATGTAGGATTCGATGGTCACAGAGAGAAAATTTTGAGGTCGTTCATATGTACGAACGACGTCGAGTTAAACTCGGTTTCAGCCGCTCCTCTACTATGTGAGATCACGGACCGTCTGCCCCGGCACTAGTACTCTACTCCATCTATCAATCTAAACAAAATCATATTTCACTAATCTGAATACAGAAACGCATACATTTCAATATAGCAGGTAGAGGCGAGAGAACAACTGGTTATTCTTCAGGTGTGCTACTCATCGTTCCCAGTGCTTACCTTGCTCGCCGTGTAATGTCCGAATATCTTCAATACTGCCCTCGATACGCATTATCAAAGTTACCCCGTCTCAGATCCAATTCTGCTTTCTTGGTTGTATCCTCTTCTTGCGATGCCTCCATCTCATCGCTTCCCAGATCATCACACACACTCTGCTTTTCAAGCCTGGTTCGATACTGAACGAACATCTACCACTGCCATATCAACATGTCAGGAACTTCTCTGGCCAATCCCAAGCCCGAGCTTTCCAACTCGAGATCAGAGATGTGCGGGTGCAAGGACCGTGAACAAAGCGCTCTAAGAGGTTGCTAGAGGACCTTCCGCCTGCTGCYCAAAGGTCAAACAGTCCAACTAAGGATAGCGATGCCACTATTTGGTATCTAGACCCATTGAGGGATCGGCGAGTGCTTGATTTCTTGATGTTCCACTCATATCCAAAGACGACTTACCATTGTTGTATCCATCGCCGATTAAGGAAAGACCTGTTCAAGAGAAGTGGATAGACGGAGAGATCGAGAAGGGATCAAAGATCATACTCCAAGCAAGGACCTGCATGTGTTGTTAATGAGGATCCGGCGTTGGACGAAGTACCGGAACACATACAAGCAGCACTTCATGATCAGGATTTGGACCTCCAGTTTTTGCTCCCGCGAAGCAGTCAAACGTCTTCAAGATGAAGCTGATGATCTCCATGATAGAGTTCGTGGTGCACTTTTCCAGGATCTTGGTCTTGTGTACGAGCTCATCGACATCACCTCTATCAGCAGACGCAGAGACGGACCAAAGGCATCAGCGGCAGCTCATGTAACGTTAAGCCATGGGTGTTTCAGTAGCTGTGAAGCTGAAAGACGCACATCCGGGTCCCAAGTCAGCATTGATCTTAAGAAGTCGAAGAATGGCAGGTTTGTGGCATCAAAGTCTACTCGATCCTCAAGGTTGATACGTGTGATTTCGCCATGGCTCCAGTGTCCTAGACATTTGAGGTCAGTGGACGCGGAAGACCGCTTTCGGCAAACGATTGCTATCGGCAACCTACCATGAGTATCGAACAACTCGCCATGTCGAGAACAGCGTTCAAGGAGCGCACGAGGTGGTAGCCCCATGTACTGGATCATTAAGCGAATGCTATCTCGTTCGCTGGATTGTCTAAAGAGACGCTCGCCAGTCGTGAGCTCCCAGACCTACGATGCCAGCTTCGTAAAGAAGGCAATTTTGTAGAGACTTACTAGTACACCTAGGCTCCAGATATCAACCTTATGGTTCCAGCTGGCACCAAGAATAACTTCCGGGGCACGATATGGCAAAGGTTGTGCCAGTCCTTCATAGGATAACTGTCCATATTCGGCTGCTCCGAGGTCACATAGTATTGGGAATGAAAGCGTCTCCTGCATCATCTCGCGCGAAGTGCAAACTACGGATCCGTCGGTATTCAACCTGCTGAAAGATGGCATGTTCTCTTCTTCCGCAGCGAATGAAGCTAGCACTTCGTCMGCATTGTCTGGGAGCATAAGCTGTACGTTGTCGAGTTTGATGTCTATTGTAAGCGTTAGTACATGTATGTTGAAACAGTGGACAAGCTGGAGGTACCTGTATGTACAACATTGTGGGAGTGGAGGAATTCAACTGCATATAGGAGATACGCGACAATGAAACGCACCTCATCGATGCGCAAACCTCCTCGATGTAGAGCAAATTCGTGTAGGCTTGGTCCAAGTGGCTCGAACACGAAACACTGATGGGTCCGACCATCCAGAGTTAAATCGAAAGTGGTTTCCGGCCGACGGACGCAGTATCTGCCTTGGAGCTCTGTGGTGAGCGAAGAGTCGTGTAGATAATCAAAGACCCTCGCTTCTCTTGTGGCGGTATCGCTAGCGGTTGAGATCTTGAGGACCTTAAAAGCTCCGCTGGAAGAATGTTAGTGGAAAAAGGTAGTCAAGAGTCTACACAGGTCGGTAAACCAGAATCAGGACAAGCACTAGTACCTTTGATCGGTGCAGAGCCACGAGGTGGAACTTCTACCAAAACCGAGCTTTACCTTAACATTGTATACCTGATGGATGACGTCGCCCGATTTGACTGGGAAATAGCTTGAAGGACGATATCCAGACAGAAATTCTTCGTCAACAAGTCCGGTCTTCGCGGGATGTATTGCTCGAGTGCAGAAGGACACGCAAGGCTTTGCTAAGACTTTGGTGGCCGCGCGGCAAAAAGAAGTGTGAGCAAGCGAAACGCGAATCATCTTGACACCAGAGCTCGGGGCAGGCTGTAGTGAAGTATTTACTTATATGGATGTTGATGACTAAGGAAGCAACTATATAGCTGTTCTAAAATGGGTGAATTCTTGTTAAATTTACTTAAGGGAAAATTCCTCGGCTATATAGTCCTGCCTAAGTCACGTGGCTACTTAAGCCTTAGGCATATATACTTAGTTCTTAAGTAGAGACTTTAAGAACATCCTCCCCTACTAAGTCGTTTTGCCCTTAAAACTATAGGAGTTACTTAAGAGACCTAAGGGGTCCCTATAGGTTATTTTATAGGGCCCTATCGCTTAAGTAAAAGGCTTAGACGTAGGGTTCACTTCTACCTTACTATAAGCTATATCCTTTATATAGCTAGCGGCTTAGGGTAGCACGTATATAGCGCATACGATTAGCTACTTCGGCTTAAGTAGGTAGTTATAGCGTAGCGGAGCGGGAGTAGTATACGGGGTGCGGGAGCGTCGAGGCGTAACGCATATCCGGCAGCTTAAGAGCTACTAGGGCATATATTAACTCGCCCTCTTAATCTACTAACCTTCTCCTCCGCATCTACATCTATCTTCCCCTTCTCTAATTAAGTCCCTTAATTAACACTTCCCCTTTCTCTATCTATTATACACGTCTTCTCTTATACTAGCTATATATATTAAGAAGCTATAGGCGACAAGCGTATAACTCGTAGCTAGGCGGAGCGATCTAAGAAGAGCGACGACGGCGATAAGAGCAAGAAGGGTAACGGTTAAGACTCGCTAGTTACTCTAAGCGCGAAATTACTCGGAAAGCGACCTACGGCGAATACTAGCGACATCGTTATAAGCTTAAGGCGCTCTCTACGCTCTCGTAACTTAGGCGC
>NW_019716261.1:215628-218238 GCF_900074925.1 Ramularia collo-cygni
AAGCTATAGTAATCTATAATTACTTAGGTAGTATAACTATTCTTAATATAGTAGTGCTAGCGGCGTAAGGCGTCCTTAATCGCGAGAAGTTCCTTCTTATAGATAGGGTAGTTAAGTTCTGCTGCTTAGAGCTTACGACCGTTAAAAGCGACCGGATAGAGCTTCCTATCGTCCTTAAGCTAGTATAGCACTACCCTAATAGCCTACTTACTTATATTAGTTTTAATAATAAAGGGCTTACTTAGGTTAGGGAGTGCTAGCACTAGGTAGCTGCATAATACCTTCTTAAGGGCTTCGAAGGAGATAGAGCATTATATATTCTACTTAATTAGGCGTTTCTTCTTAGTACGCAGAGTAAGGTTACTCTCCTTAAGGAGATCGCTTAATAGTGTAGCTATCCTTGCGAAGTCTCTAATATACTTGCGGTAGAAAGATGCTAGCCTAGTAAACTATCTTACTTCTTAAGCGTTCCTTAGGATTAGCTAATCTCGGATAGAGGCAATCTTGTCCTCTATAGGTCTTACTTAGTTATAGGAAACGTAATGCCTATAGAACTCGAACTCTTAGACTTTAATAGAGCACTTCTTAGGGGATGTAAAGAGCTCCTAGGCCCGAAGGGCATCTAACACCTGTTTTAAGTGCTATTCGTGTTCCTTAAGTGTTTTAGAGTACACGATAATATCGTCTAAGTATACTATAACGCTTTTATATAGCTAGTTAGCTAGAACATCGTTTATTAAGGACTAAAAGCTTAAAGGGGCGTTGCATAGCCTAAAAGGCATTACCTTGTACTCGTATTTACCTTAACGAGTGTTAAAGGCTGTCTTCTGTCTATCTTCTTCCTTAACTCGCATTTGCTAGAAGCCCGAAGTTAAGTCGATCTTGCTAAAGTATCTAGCTCCTTAAAAAGCGTTTAAGTAATCGTTAATACGAGGGAGAGGGAAGCGGTCCTTAATAGTTGCATTGTTTAAGGCCCGATAATCGACATATATTCGCTATTTCCCTCCTAGCTTAGGTACTAGTAATACTAGGCTACCCTAAGCTAAGTAGGAGCGAGCGATTAAGCTACGGATAAGAAGCTCCTTAATCTGCTTCTCTTGCTCTATTATCTGTACTTAAGATAATTAGTATAGCTATTAATTTACTAGCTTATAGTCGCCTATGTCGATAGAGTACTCTATTACTCTCTTTATAGGCAGCTTAGCTAGCAATAATAAGCGGAAGAGGTCTAAGTTAGTATTAATAAGCCGTTAGAGAGAGGCTTCCTTACTTAAGAGGGAGGATCGTCTCTAGGCTTAAGGGGTAGGTTTCTATCGGGCTCTAAGTCCGGGGGACGGATGTCTTCTATAGATATTAAGAAGAGAGGGAGATCTTAGTTCTATTTAAGGAGCTCTTCTAGCTCTTAAAGGGAACAGATATCTTCGTTAATAGTCTCCGTCGTTAAGTAGTAGAGAGCTACTCTATAGGGAACTACATATTTAGTACCCCTAACGTTTAAGTACAGCTTACTAGTCTAGAAGTTAATAGTTAGGTTATATTATCGGAACTAGAAGAGGCCTAAGATTACGTCGTATCCTCTTAAGTCGAGCACTCTCGCTATAAGGGTACTCTTAAAGTTCCTAAGCTAGTATAGAATCTCTATACTAGTTAAGCTTTCTATTAAGCGGCCGTTAGGGAGTTTAACTTACCTAATAGGAAGATCCACTTAATGCTAAGGGAACTAGGTAGTAATGTCCTTAGAGACGTAGATTCCTAAAGCTATAGTGTCGAATAGGAACTTAGCTAGGACTTAGGTGTCCTTCCCTAGCAAGCCTAGGGCTTAGAGAAGATTAGTCCTAATAGTATTTAAGTAATCGAAGCGAGCGTTAAGAGGCATCGAGAGTAAGGACAATTGCTAGGGCGATTTATTATCCTCCGATAAATCGTTACTTAGTTTTTTAACTAGGATGTATTACGAGCTTCCTAATTACGTTGCTTAGCCTTAAGTTCTAGCTTAAGCTACTTAGAGTATTTAAACTAGACATAGCTAGCTACTCCGCAGTTATAACACTTCGGAGAGAAGTTAGTCGAAGTAGGCTTACGTAAGTTGTCTTACCTAATACGTTAGTCTAAGGAGTTTAGGTGTTCTAACTGCTAACGGGTAGCTTTCTTCTTTCCTCTAAGGGCGCGATAGGCAGCTCGGTTAGAGCGATTACGTAAGCCTGCTTAATCTAAGCGAGGCTCTCTACGTTACTCCGTAATCTCTATATTAGCTATATTAGWTCGCTAGGCTTAGTCTACGATAGGCTTTAAGACAGACTTCTAAGGAGTTAAGCTAAGGCGAATAAGTTCTATACGGATCTTAAGCTTTAAGCTATCGTAAAAGGCTTAATAGATAGTAAGATTATCCGGCTTAGGCTAGAGAAGGCTAGAAGCTATTATTAACTTATAGTAGAAGGAGTTAACACTCCCTAGCTACTTAAAGCGGCGGAATTCCTTCTATAGCTTCTCTTAGTAGTAGTAATCCTAGAAGTAACTTTAGAGACCGTTAAGCATTATCTCTAAGGTATAGCTTCCTTAGTAGATAAGAGGCTTAAACTTAGTTTCCTAATCTTCCTACTAGGATAATAC
>NW_019716261.1:219533-249359 GCF_900074925.1 Ramularia collo-cygni
CTAGCTAGCCTACTAGCCCTAAGTAGGCGAGGTAGACTATAGGTCTAGCTAAGGAGCTAGACTTAAGCTCTTAGCTACTAGATGTTCTAAAATAGGTGAATTCTTATTAAATTTACTTAAGGGAAAATTCCTCGGCTATATAGTTCTGCCTAAGTCACGTGGCTACTTGAGCCTCAGGCATACATGCTCAGTTCTCAAGTGGAGACTTTGAGAACATAGCAAGAGGAGAAGCTCCTCCATGCTTCTTACCTCTTTGCACTCTATTCCTGAAGTACAAGGTTATTTTCATCGCCCATAATCCTATGGATAGTGACGACAGCTCTAAATGCCAACTTCCCATAGTCATCTACTGGCAACCCGATGGTGTACGGCAGAACATTGCAGCATCCTTTCAGAACTATGTTGGACGCATGGAGGATGGTCGGACTGTAGGCAAACTCCCCCGCGAACGGCCTACTTACACGATATACGAACATCGTTTATGCCACGCAGATCTCAAACTTCCGGACATCGCTAATTCTTTTGCCTACAACCCACAGGTTCTGAAGTATCCGCTCATTAATACAGAGGAAGCTTTGCAGTGTCTTCGCGCAGAAGGAGACCGCTATGTTCGTCTCGGGACTCACGAGAACCTAGTAACGTACAAGGGGTTCAATGGGAGCGGGCTGCTCCTTGAGTATTGCGAACAAGGAGGCTTACATGATGTGCTCGGAGGAGGATCTCTCGAATTGACCGATTCCCAGAAAGCGACCATTGGACAACAAATCGTTCGGTGCCTGATTCATCTCCACGACCATAACTTTATCCACTGCGATATCCATGCTCGTAACGTCTTCTTGACCTCTGGGCTGGTTGCAAAGATCGGAGATCTGCAAGGCCAATTATCGAGACCTGACGGCACCATCGAAATGGAGACTATGTCACAGGAGAATGCGAAATCGCGCCACCCACTCGCAGGCAAGGACGAATTCTCATGGAGAACAGATATCTTTGCCCTGGGAACACTTCTTTACCACCTCTGGCACGGGCATCTACCGTTTCCAGAACTGGATGAATTCGATGACGAGGACTTAATCCAAGCAAGATATCGGACAGGGCAATACCCTATCGACATGACCTCTGTGACAGATATCGACAGGGTAATTGGTAAATGCTGGAGTTCGAGATACGAAAGTATGAGAGAGGTTCTTAATGATATGCAAGACCTGAGTTTGGGATAGAAATTCAGGACGCTGTGAGCTTTGGTTTTCACATGAGTGAGCAAAATTCTGATCAACACTGGCGGTTGGGCCACAAATTTGAGTGCATGCACCAGCAAAAAACATCTGTCCGGGATCGAACAATACCATACAGAGATTGATGGCAAGATTTCAAGACCTCGCCTCATGGACAGCATGCTGCACGGCAAAAAGACAAAAAGAAAGGTCATATGATGAACATTTATGATTTCATCCAGGCTGTGAATGATGTTAGTCGACGAACGCAGGTCAAGGGCGAATGATCATTACGAACCTCGAACTGGAGACCTTCAGTGTGTTAGACTGACGTGATAACCACTGCAACATTGTTAGGAATGCCGCATGGAGTGGTCGGGTGGAGGATCTTACACTACACCATGAAACCGTCATGTGATCACATTGAGCTTCTTCGAATAAGCAATATATAGAGCAAACATACCGGCCGAGGTTAGGCCGTGGAAGAATCTTCTTCCATTGCCCCTTTTGTCAAATCACTTGACTCCCCAGCCTAGCATTACGATCCTATACCTGACGTCGTGGTATTGGTATTTACACGACGTAAGCACAGCTAGTCATATCTTACGCCGACTTCCATGGAGCATACCAAACCCCAACAGGAATCGTGAACGCCATATCAAGCCCTCGTTCGAAACCAAATACACAGGATTTGCTTCAACGAACAAGTCAGTGCAGCTATCTCGGACTTGCTGCACTTCACTATGCGCTCCGGGCGGCGTGCACGAGCGGGATTGAAAGAGAAGCCAAGCAATCTCGACGACTTTTGTACATTACTTTCCTTTGCACTTCTTCTTGCTTTCTGATCTATGCTGACAACAGAGCAGCATCTCGCTAACAACTCAATAGCATTCACAAGTCAGCCTCCAAAGCTTGTGGTTTACGTACGATATGCATGTTTTGTGTCGGTTCTCATCAATTTATCCGTGGATACCTACAACTTACCAGCTTTCTCGTGACATACCTAGGCTTTGGGTTCCAGAGCTTGTAGCTTCGCTATCGACTTGTAGACATGCTTGAAGTGAACTTGACCGTATCGCCTTGCGATACGATTAAAGGAGTCAGGTTTTAGTTGGATTGAAATGATCGAAGTTCGTCTGCGACATTCAAATTGTGTTCACGCTCTGCCACTTCGAGCGCAGTGTTCCCGCGTGAATCACGAATCGATGGGTCAGCGCCGCTCGCGATCAGAGTTCGAACAGCGCTCAATTGTCCCACTTTCGCAGCCTCGTGAAGTGCAGTGCCCAAGCCTACAACCCTGCGCACCTCATATGAGAAGACATGGTCTTGGTACATTATGGCATTAATATCGTTCTGGTGGCATTTTTGAAGGACCAGGCGGAAAATCGCGTCGTAGTCTTCTGGTATGTTCCGCCCGGCTGCCAAATGGAGGAGTTGACCTCGAAAGCTTGTAGTGGGAGGACAGTGTGTGAGCAATTGCTCAACTACTGAGTATCTTCCTTCCGCGACAGCAGTGGACAGAGGTGTGATGTCCATCTGGCAGGTTGCGTTTGGATCAGCTCCATTGCTTAGGAACCAAGCAATAAGAGCCTCGGATACATTCGCGAATATGGCAAATCTGAAGCACTTCATAAGCCAAAGCGTTATCGAAAATGCTTCGAACATACGATAGGAGTGGAGGAATGCACCACGCTTCTTCCTCATTGATGTTCCACCCATGCTTGAGGAACAGTGAGAGCAGCTGAAAAGACTCCTTTGTAATAGCGGCCTTTATAGCCCCAAGACTCACAGGCACGCCCACAGACAGAAGCATTTGCACCAAGTCCCCTCGACCAGCTTGGGCAGCTCTTGTCAAGCAGATCTGGATATCTTGGGGATTTGTGCCAGCTTGCAGCAGCTTTTGTATGCCTGCAGACGCACAGTCTGAATCGCCTGCCATACACATGGCTTCGATAACCCTGATGTCAGGGTCGGCGGACACAGGAAGCTGCGTTTCCACGCCAACGAATGACGGCGGTTCCCCAATGGGTTCAAACACTGGCAGCTCTCCTACTGGTGAATCGGTAGAGAATAATACGCGTTGCATCTCCGCATCATCGATAGCGAGTGATGTATTCATCGGAGTGGCGATGAGATATTTGTTATCCATGTCGGGGTGAGGATGGAGGAAGATTAAAACCGATTCGATGGGGACAAGGCAAGCTAGGTATACGTTCTACTAACAACATCGATATTGCGATGACCCTAACCCTAACCCTTCCAAGAGGTTAGGGTTCGAGGTATCGACATCATCGTCCTTTTCGATCACTACGGGGAAAAGCCATATATATTAGGTAATGTTGCAGTTAGAACATAGGCTATAGGCTATAGGCCAAATTTTGGCAAGCAGCAATGTTTAGCCAACGATGAAGCCTTAGAGACCCCACATGTGCTGTTGATGCTGGTGTTACAGGGGGAATATGAGCCAAGATTCCGGCTTGAGGTGAGATGATGACGATTCCAATACAGGCGTTCAGGTATCCGGTCGCCAGGTATTCCGGGACTGWCTCTGGCGGCCAGAAGGCACCTCCGACGCAGTCGATGGAAAAGCGAGCTAGACGAAATGAACATGATATCCGCGACTTCGTCGCTGCGTAGTCCTAGTTTGGAAATCGCTGGGCAGTATTCTGAAGCTCTTTGAGAAATAATCCCCTGAATTACATGCACTTTTTGCTTGAGTGGGAGGCCATGCCAAACTGAGCTTAATTGTGAGCCCTTTGCCTCTTCATGAGAATATACTTTTTTGACTCCACATCACCTTTCGCTCAGCATTTCTCCTTATCCAGATGCATGACTATTCGTAATGACTTGTTGCCTCCTTTCTACATGGTTCTCCTCTACTTACAATTCATTAAGCGTTCACATGAAGAACATAATCACTGGAGAAACATCAGATGCACGATGTCGCTGTGTCCGATGGAGAAGGTTATGCCATGAGCTTATCCTCTGAACGAATGCGACAGAGACACATCCAACAACGTAGCTCCGACAATTCCACCTCTCCTCCCACAAAGTCTGCGGCGCTCATCGAAAAGTATCCCCATCATTCATATCCTCTCCCCGAATACACCCCCCACTGCCCATCATCGCCCAATCTGAACGTCCAATCCTTCTCCCCTTTCATCAGCACATCTTTGAAACCATAGTCCTCCCCCGCTTCCTTCTCCTTGACCTTGGGTGCCAAATCACGAATAGCCTTCTTGTAGAATTCAGTCATTTCTTCCTCCGGAATACTGTTCCACAGGTTGAAACTAAGGAGATCCGCCGCGTCGGCTCCACGATACTCCAACAAAGTCAGCTTATTCTCATAAACGTCAACCACGAAACCATGTGCTGCTGCAGCCGTAACATCTCCCCCTCCACTGTGAGTAAGATTGAAAAACTCATTGACAGCTTCAACAATGTAGTGCCCCGTAGTGTACTTAGCAACTCCCCCCTGGTGAGTCTGACGATAAGGACAAATAACAACAGCTCCCACTTTACCAGCTTTGGCGCCATAATCCCCATTCGCAAGCTCAGGGACCCGCTCCTCCAGAATCTTCTTCGTGAATTCCTTAAGTGCAGGTCCCTGAACCTCTTTCGAAGGAAGCCAGTCCGATTCACGCGCTTCACCCTTTTCGTTCTGCTCAAACGTGACGTGAGCGTCGATGTGCGCGATGAAGCATTTCTTGTCTGAGAGTGGAATGTACACGCAAACGCAAGTCCGACAGCTATGCGTGCCGATTCGGGTGAGTGGGGGAGTGAAGTTGAGGAAGGGGGCTTTGAAGCAGCCGCCTTGGCCTTGTCTGAGATGGAGGTGTTCGATCATGTTGGGTTGAGGTAATGAGACTTTGCTTCTCCGGGGGATTCGCTGCCATCTTGTACTTCTTCTCCCAACGAGGCAAGCAATCTTTGGAATAGAGAAKAACTGTCATAGCGATTGCTCGTCTCTAAGGTGTCAAAGAATAGATAGCTGTAGATGCCAGGCCAAGAACTAGGTCTCGCAAAGAGCAGGTCTCACAAAGCAATGGTGTTTGCAATGAGACAAGAAGATTGGGCTATTCGTTTTGCGGAAGTTTCTTTGCAGCTCTCGAAGTCCACTTAGATGCCAAGCAGATCGAGCGCTAACAAATGTGAGGAGGGACACGGCATCCTCACATTCGAAATTTGCACATTTAGGCAAATATGTGCATATGGAGCGAAGAGACGTACCTAGGTAGCTAGCCATCGACAAGCACCGCTTAATCCTCTCTAACGACCTCTCCACTTTTGATCAAGTCATCCAGTAACCATTCATCCCAGTACAGACTTTCGCAGTCTTCGCGGGCTTTCGGATCCCATTGCAGCATCTTCCGCATAAAATCAATGAAGCACTTTTTCTCTTCGCCCTGGGTTTTTTGGTCCAATCGCTCCWGATTCCGATCCGGGATTGGGACCACACCTCTCCAAGTGCCTGCTTTCCAGCGTTAGAGAGTAATGACAGCTTTCAACTCGAGCAATAAGCAATGCAAACGTGATAAAACTAACCATGGGTATCCCAGTACTTGTCTGCTTTCTCGCCACACTGCCGTAGGAATTCCAATGGAGGTGGGCCCATGATGGCTATCATTTCTGCAAGGTGATGGGCCTCGGAATATCGTCCTTCTGAATCCTTAGGCACGAACAGACGGTCTGGCTGGAACAGATCCCATAGCTATCGCGAAAGTGATCATCGTTAGTCCTGAGTGTAGAGAGTGTGGTAGCCCAAGTCCATCTTAAAACTCACCACCATTGCAAATCCCCATATATCGACTGGATAGCTCCAAGGAAGCCCTAGTATGACTTCGGGTGCGCGATAGACATTAGGCATAATTCGATCCGTGTGTGTACAATCTCCGAATCTGCCTTCGCTCAGATCTGTTATCGACGGCTCTCCCTTTGTGAGCGGCATTGGTCTTGACATATAGATGGTGCGATCCTCGAGCTCTTTCCGTGGGCATGGGTGCTCCTGTTCGTTCTTTTCAAACTGGGCAAGTACGGAATCGTCGTGGATGCCGAGGAGCATGTTTGAGGGCTGAAGGTCTTTCATGCGTTAGTGGCAAACGCAGAAGCCGAAGCCAAGATAATTCCGGGACAGCTCACCGGTGTGGATTATTCTCGCTTCTTTGTGTAGGAATTGGAGGCCTGTAAGAATGCACCGTAATGCCTGCCGGACAAGTTCAGGGCTGAAACGTCCTTCTGAAGTCATCTCTCGCAGCTCGCCAAGACTCATTCCGAGCGGTTGATGTACGAGGCAGATGTGAGTGCCGTGCGGTCCCTTGAGTTCGAAAGAGTCGTACATCTTCCGCACATGATTTCGTCCTTGGTGGGAAGACTGTAGATTGTTGATCTCCTCATAGATGGGAAGTTCTCGATGGTATTTGGAGCAGTTGATGTACACCTTGACCGCGACATAGTCGTACTGTTTTTGAAGATCTTTACACAGCCAGACAGTTGATGCAGATCCAAAACCAAGCTTGCCGATGGTTCTGTAGCGGCCGTAGAGTGCCTCACCCAACTTGACAGGATAATAGTGCTTGGGCTTGTAGCCACTCAACGTCTCTTCTTCAAAGAGGTATGAAGGGTCTACTCGGTCAAAATGGGACGGCTTGTCCATACTCTCTCGCCCGTTTGACATGCCTGTCGGCGGGTTCGGCGCAGTCGTCTGATGTCGATGTCTGGTATGAAGGGTGGGTGAAAGCGAGCGAGCAAAGCTGATGCGTGAGTTCAATAGACGCACATTCTGGTATCGCACCGCGTACATTGGATGAAGCACACGGCGTCCAGCTGAGGACCGGCATGCACCCAATTTCGTAAGCTACGAAGCTGTCACCGTGTCAAGCGCCTGGGTTAGCTCTACGGAAGGAGCAGGCGCGCGCCTCGTTGCGGCCTCTGGAGGTTGACGCCCTATCGTCTAGAGAGCGCGAGCCAAGTCGCGACCTGGACTCGTTGTCCGCCGACTGAAGGAGATGCTGAAGTCTAACATATGTCTCGGATAGATCCGATAGTCTCAGAAGCACAGGCCCTCTGGCAAACGATGAAGAGCATGAGTCTTGGCAGTATGTGCTTTCTGAGACTACACCACCTCACCACCTCAACGACTGCGACGACGCGATCTGGCAGTTCAGACGAAAGTTCCCCTGCAAGATACTCCGCTGCTACGTACTAGATTCGCATAGGGCATGGATCACCCATACTGCGCGTCGAAAAGAGCAGGCGGCGGCAGGGTGGAACGACATGGCAACACAGTCTCTTTCCCAAGACGCATTGCCTCAATCTCAAGCGTGCGATTCTTCAGAATAAAGACTCCTACACACGTCGTTAGCGCCCATGTATATCCCTTCCAAGATCTACATCACACCGTACACAAGAACGTAAGACATCGCCAAGACAAACAACCACCTCGATATTTCCCAGAGTCAGCTATACCCTCTTTTTCGCACTCCATACCTTCCGTTCGAAGCCCGTAGAAGTTAACAGTAAGGTAACACGGAGAGCAGATACTCACTATCAAGTGGAATGTAAAAGGTAACTTCCAGCATCGAGTAGAATCGCCCAAGTCGAAAAGTCGCTCGCTCTTAATCGCTTTCCCAGCAATACCTCTAGAACAACAGTCCAATGAGCACCGCAATAGCAGAGATTGACTCCAGCCTAAGGGGTTCAAGAAGAGAAAGGGGCGCAGAAGCAATCTCAGAACTGCGAGAGATATGCTCGAGCATTCCGACACCGGGAAGTTCGATGCCTGGAGGGATACTGATCAGGGCAGGCTGGCGCGTGAGGGAGCGGTTGGAAGGCGTGTCGCTCTCTTCGAATGATGTCGCTAGCTTGGACACTTCCATCGTGTCGGTTGAAGAGATGGACCGGTGGTGTCTGGTAGTGAAGTAGTCGGGGCCGAAGAGAGAGGGCACGTGGAATGGATTGGGTGGAACACTAATAACGCTTGGCATCTGACACAAACACCCTCTCACCAGCGGAATGTCATGCCGTGAATTACCTTTTCGTGCGACGACAAAGGTTGCGTGTACTGGTCACCCTCAGTACTGCCGGCCTTGATAATCTGACGCAGGAAGCCTTGTGAGCAGATCACGCCGAGTCGATGCGACAGACACGCCCTGTCGTACATGTTCATGAGACTAGGCCCCATCTTTCCCTCTCACTTAGATACTGCCGAGACAGCAGTCCAGTGGCAATCAGAGTAGCAATGAGACACACTCAATGAGAAGAGAGCAGTCAGGTAGTAGGAGCGAAGAGACAAACGAAATTTTGGAAAAGACTAAAAGAAACAACTCGCACAAACTACCTTCTCACACCTCGCTTTTCCCGCAGCGGCACTAGCTGCGTGCGCTCCTCACCTGTCATCCTCCATCTCGATGTCAGCGTCGAGGTGTGTTCAAGGACAGCCCTGTGTGCGAAGGCGGTGCGTAAATCTTCTCAACGCTACTGTCATTCTGCGGGGTTCGTTCGTATCCTGCTAGAGAATAGTCGGTCAACATCTATACGCAAGTCACATTGATGAACATCGCTTACAGTAATTCATAACGCCCAGCTGCTCATCCTCGTACTCCTCATCAATTGCTGGAGCTCCAGCTAGAACCTGCCTAGCATTGCCAGCAGGCTTCTTTCGCGAGCCACTCTGCCCGACACTACCGTCTCTCCGCTTACGCTTGGCGGGCACCGGGTACTGATATTCCTCATTGAGTGGAGGACGGACCTCCAGATGCTCGGGGAGAGTCCAGGTGGACCGAATCTGAGCGATTTCGTCCGCCGAGACAGGAATACGTTCCACATACTGGGAGTCCAGATACTCCCGATCGCTGACATGTTTCTTCGGAAAGTCCGCCTTGTATTGCTCGCCATGCGCCTCGCGAGCATGGCGCTTGAGCGCCTTGAAGTCCTTGAAGAGCTTCAAGTTTCCACGGTGCTGATTGGTGCCGCAGCCGACGACAAAGCAAGAGAGAGCCTCATACTGGCCGTTGATCTTGAAGATGTTGGGCGCCAAATTCGGCAGTGGCTGGGCGAAGCCGTGATTCTTCGGCGTCGACTGAGCTGTCTTGCGAACAGCTTTTGCTGGAGTTCGCGGTTCCGGCTCAGCACCGAGAGTACGCCGCCGCTCCTGCGAGCGAACTGGCCGTAATTCAGTGTCTTCAGGCTCCTGATAGTCTCCGGAATGTTCAGACTCTTCATCGTCTCCGGTGTCTTCGCGAGGGTCATCGTCTCCAGGGTCTTCGCGGGGTTGATCGTCTCCAGCGTCCCCACGCTCTTCATCGTCCTCAGAACCGACACTCGATGCCCGGGACCTGGGCAGAACCGTATCATTGGCTTCGCTTTTCATCTCCTATGGAAGTCAGTACTAGATATCAGGGGTTTCCAGCCTTCGCACTCACCCAGAGCACTTTCGTAGTCTCCTTGACTGTCTCCGTTGCTTCTTCGAGCTGCTCTTTCAACTCGTACACATTCAACTTCTGTTGCTCCCTCCTTTCCCATGTAGCCTCGTAGTCGCGCTCGTGGGCTTCTGCTTTCCGTGCAGTCAGAAGCTTTGTATTGTGCAGCTCTTTGGCCTCCGCGAGCTTCTCTTCCATCTCCTCTACTGCATCGCCCTGGGCGGTGGCCTCCTGTCGTGCTTTCYCTGCAGGAGCCTTACAGGCATTTCTGTCCGGGGTGTCGTTCATTGTAGCGGGTGGGAGTGTGGGTCTTCGATGCCGATGTTGCAGAGCCGAGGGTGAGGAGGAAGCTCGAATTCTCGTAGCGTAGTTGTGGAAGTGGGAGTGGGAGTGGGAGGAACAACCCGTGCCAAGACATATGTAAGATCAGAAAAGTGCTCTGACCAGCTGAAGATCCCTTTGATGAGGCCGCATGACTGGCAGACCACCTCTAAGAAGCAAGACGAAGCTCAACAGACAGAAAGCGTAGCGAAGAGCATCTTGGAACCGATGCCGTGGGTAGGCATGGTCCCGCAATACCGCTACACATGTAGCACGTTGGTAAACATCACAGCAGCGGGTGCTCCTGCGCATCGATTGCTGGAGCAGGAGGCTCGATCGTGTCCCGCAGCGACTCAAGGAACTGACTGGATAGTGCCCGATTGACAAGGAACAGAGTAGAGCTGAAAGTACTCGTTGGAGCCAAGCCTTGATCCAGCGCCTGCAATGTGCTTTGGTCCTCCAATCGAGCAGGCGAGTGGAGATGCAACGCCTGTACTGCAAGACTTACAAACAGCAAAGCGGCTTGAATGGATGCCTCGACCGACAAAGTACAGCCACGGATGAGATTACACCCGCGAGAAGCGGTCGGAAGCCTCCTGGATGTTCTCAGCGCCATAGTGGCGGATGCCTGTGTCGAGTGTGGCATGCCCAGAAGAATCGGGTAGAAATGGTGCTCCAAAGGCATTGTTGGCGTCCTCGAATAATCCAATACCAAGCCCAGTGTTCTCCGGTTGAAGCATGCTCCGGGTAGAGCGTGCCCTTTGATCAATGTGGCTTTCTTTGTTCTATTGCTGGGAGAAGGATCCTCTGCAGCACGAACGAAGCAATGCGCTCTTCTCAATGGTCCAAGAACTCAACATCTAGGGTATGAATCACAGCCCTGATGCTTGCTAGAATGGTAGCTCCATGATTTCTCTCACTCCGCCGTGCTTGAGCACATTTACGATGCTCTTGAGCTTTCCAGCGAGGGGCATAGGGAGGAAGAGAAAGAGAGAGGTCGCAAACCTTGCCAGCAATGGCGGGCACCATGGCCAATGAACTTGGATGTCAAGTTTTACACTTATACCCAGAGCAGCGCCTTCCTTTCCACGGCAAAAGACTCAAAGTTTAGATTGAGGTGCAAGACATGCAGCTCGGACTCCAGCCAGGTACCCGGGTTCAAGAACGAGGGAAAGACCAACCAAAGCCAGTCTTTAGCACCGCGCGGACCGCCGCTATGCCATTGGAATGCCGATGGTGTTCTTTTCTTCACGTCTGCGGTGTAAATAAGCATCTCCGGCCAAGAAGGTACCGTGGTCGTGGTCAAGCAGCTCAGGAACCTTGATCTGGCCAGATTCTTTAATGACGTGCAATCTCGGACACGCCGCCTGCCCGACTTGATACTCGATACTCCATCGGCGCAGTGGGTGGTTGAGGATGGTGAGATGAAGTGGGCGTTGAAAGCTGCAAGGATGTTTGATGCCCAGAGCTTTGACCATGCGTTCCTTGCAATGGCGGTCTTGGTATCGTCTTGGTGTTGCTTGGAAATGAAGTAAGCCTCCTGTCTTCCATCTCGACAGACATCACTCATCACCTGGATCCACTGCTACGCCAGCGCCGATGCTGCAGCTTGCCAATGAATGTACGCTTGCTCGTGTGACGTTTACGCCACCGGAGGATCGGCGTTGACCGAAGGCGAGGCCTCGATGATGATGACCGCGCATTTGTGCATCTCACCTCGAAATGCCGGCGAGGCTCTGGTAAAGTAACCTACTCGGTGGCCTCCGCTTCGAGCACCAGAAATAGAATAACCCGACTCGAGGGATGAGAAGGGGCAGGAGAAGAGACCCGACGGTTGAATTCATCGTCACCGTCTGTGCCTTCCTCGTTCCTCCCCCGCGGCCATAAACTTTCACGCCCACGTGCCTTGGCGTTCCTGAGCCCACTTTTTGATCTGCCCTGTTTCTTCTTCTGTTCTTTCAGCACAACGAAACAGCAAGAACGAACGATAGCGTTGAATACACACCATTACGAGGCCTCTTGATGGAATTCAAGCACGAGTTCTTCTGCCTTTTACAAAAAGACATTCGATAGGAGATTGATTACAGGAAAGAAGCATGTCCCAAGCCGCCGACTCGGCAACCCTTGCGCTGCTGGGAAAGAAACAAGTCTTGAAGCGTCGCTTTGGTCTTGGCACATTATTCGCTTTTGCAGTCTGCGAGCTCATCACATGGTATTGCCTCTCTCTCCAATCATGTACATCACACAATCGAAGCTAACTCCACAACAGGGAAACCGTCCTCGCAATCTTCTCCCAAGCCTTTGAAAATGGTGGCCCAGCAGGAGCAGTCTATGGATTCATCATCGCCTGGTCCTCGACGCTATCAGTCTACACGGTAATCTCAGAGTTGGCCAGCATGGCCCMTATCGCGGGAGGTCAATACTACTGGGTCTTCATAATGGCTCCTCCAAAATGGAAGACCGTCTGTAGCTATGTGGTTGGTTGGTTAACTACACTCGCCTGGATTGCTACGGTGGCCACCGAGACCCTCTTCGCCGGCACCATCATCCAAGGAATGCTGGTGATTGACTATCCTTACGAGGCCAAACTTTGGCAGGGCACATTACTGACTTGGGCGGTGATTTTGGGGTGTGTCTTTATCAATGTCGTGATTCCCAATTGGTTGCCCCGATTCGAGGCATTCATTCTAGTCTTCCATCTGGTGGGATTCGTTGCCATTCTTACTACACTGTGGGTCATGACCACCTCATATGGGTCCGCAGAAAGTGTATGGATGACTTCCTTGAATCAAGGCAATTGGCCTACTCAAGGCATCAGTTATTGCGTTGGATTTCTTGGCAATGTAGCGACGTTTGTTGGAGCTGATGCATCTGTTCACCTTGCGGAAGAGGTGGAGAATGCTGCCAAGAACATCCCGAGAGCTATCCTGGCTGCCATGCTCATCAATGGAGCGGTTGGGATGGCTATGATGGTGACCATTCTCTACTGCTTGGGAGACGTTGAAAGCGTGCTGGGAACCAAGACTGGCTTCCCATTTATCCAGATTTTCTTGAACAGTGTCAGAAACGTGGCAGGAACAACAGTAATGGTGGCCATCATCTGTGGATTAACATGGGCCTGCGCAATGGGCATCACCACAACGGCCTCGAGAATGACCTGGTCTTTCGCTCGGCAAGTTCCTCATCCCTTCCCAACACAAGAAATCTTCTAACTCCCCCAACAGTGACCGCGGTCTCCCCTTTTCCAAATACCTCAGCCGAGTGGATACTCGAACAAAAGTCCCCGTCATAGCCTGCTTAACGGCAACTTCAATCGCAGCACTCCTAACTCTCATCTACGTTGGATCAGCAACAGCATTCAGCGACGTCATCTCCCTGACCATCACCGGTTTCTACGGCTCCTACTTCCTCCCCGCAGCATTCCTCCTTTACCATCGCTGTAAAGGGCACATTCTCCCTGCAGGCAGCGACGCCTCCCTTCAATCTCAGGCATGGAAGGAAGATTCCCCCTCCTCGGACGACAATTCCCATGGTATCGCACAAATACCACTCATCTGGGGACCCTGGCATCTTCCCGGGATTTTGGGGATTGTTAATAATGCGTATGCATGCGTGTATATGATTTTTGTGATTTTCTGGTCCGTGTGGCCGCCTGCGACGCCGGTGAAGGCTTCTACGATGAATTATTCGGTGGTTGTTACGGGTGGCGTGATGATTTTGAGTGCGGTGTGGTATTATGTGGGTGGGAGGAAGGAGTATAAAGGTCCCTTGATTGATGAGGAGGTTCGAGAGGTTTTGAGGGGAGGGAGTGTTGTTTTGGAAGAGGGAGAGAAGAGTAAGGTATAAGGGAGGGTTGTCTTGATGGCCATGTTGTATGAAATGTCGGACTTGTCTGGCCAGCCATTGCTGAGCGACATTCTCAGCTACAAAGGTGATGAGGATCTTCCCAAGCTCGCTGGAGCCTGGATCGACGAAGTTGGGGGAAGAACCGAGAACTTCTCAGCAAGCATCTCTTTGTGAACCAAAAAATGGATACATATAGGCAGGAAGCATCTCTGTTACCGACACAATCCTCCATCCATCCATCCATCCATCCACCCATCAAACATCAAAAGTGGACCCGACCACCTCCAAACACACCATCCCAAAAAAACCCACTCATGAACGAACAACAATACCACCACCTCCTCATTCTCATATACCTCTACATCAACCAACCCAAAAGTCTTGACCAACAAGACCTTTCCAACCTCAATTCTCTAACATCGAAATTCCTCGCCACAAAAGTGTCCGACAAGGTCAAGAATTTGGGACTAACGATACAAGAAGCAGAGGACCGTGAAGGACTATGTAGATTCGTGATGCAGATTCAGAGGGAGAGGCATGGAATCCAAACTCCAGAGGATCCGTGGGGATCGGAGGCGAAGATTCTGGTAAGGAAGATTGTGGTGGGGAGTGTGTGTGTCGCTTTGATGGGGTTTGCGGTGGGGAATGCGGTGGGGTATTCTTGGGTTTAAAGGAGGAGCGGGGGTGTTTTGATTGTGGGTGTTGGAAGAGATGTGGGGAGTCTTCTTTCTCATCGGCGGATTTCGCGTCTATGCTGATTGTCCCCGGGGAAAATACTTAGCGAGCGAGTCTAGGAAATTTTTCTGTTTTCGGAGTGGAGCGCGCTGTTTTCCTCTCTCGGTTTGGGATATCGCTGTTGTTTATTTGAGGTGCTCGATGGATGAAGGCCGTGAATGTCAATCTACAATTTATGACATGTACGGTTACTACATGTACTTGTCAGCAATGCTGCAGGAAGAGAGCGTAAGAAACGCATTCACGGACCTGATTCCATCCTTCCATTTCAAGTCCACTTCAAACCCATCTTGTGCATCTCAACGGCCAACTGAAAGAGATAATCCAAACTCTCACACTGCGTCTTGGCCTGCGCAACATCCTTTCCCCACACATACAGTCCATGTCTCCTAACCAGCACCGCACACGTCTCCGGCCACTCCTCGATCGCCTTTTCCWACGTCTCCTTCAAATCCTCCTCATGCGCCGTATTCTCAATAATCGGAATTCGCAAAGTATCAAAGTATCCCAAATTGCCCATCTTCCTCCCTCCTTCGGCAATCTCCGAGCTTCCCGTACCACCGCGAGAAATCCCTTTGATCTGTTCGATTTCTTTGATAGCGAAGGAATCCTGGGGACCTTGGAGGCCCGCCTCACAGATCAATGTAACGAGGACCGCCCATTGGGAATGGGTGTGAATGCAGCATGAAGCCCCGCGATGCGTGAAAGCGGCCATGAAGAGAGGCGTGCAGGCCGAGGGTTTGAGATCCTACCTTTGCGCTTCAGCCGCCTACTCATTCCTACCATGGGGATATATATCATGGATATATATCTACCTATGAATATATGTATGAGATGTGATGTTTACCTGTGGACGTCGAATGTACTCTTTAGAAGCATAATCCATGACGAAGATATCGGTGGGTTTCATGAGCTCTTTCTGCACGCCTGAGGGTGCGAGGAAGACGTGTTCGTCCCGTTTGATGGAAATTCCCCCGCCCGTGCCTGTGACCCAGCCATGGCCGTAGAATTGGTAGCAGAGGGTGCAGATGTGGTTGGCTGGGTGGAGGGGATCGGAGGAGGTGACGAGGGCGTCGTTGGAGGATGAAGACGAGGACATGTTGGTGGGTTGGGAGGATGTCCACCTGCTGTTGTCACGGCCGTGAGTTAGATGGAATCCAAATTGCCGGATCGGCGGCTAAATTTGGAAAACGTTATCTTGATCTTCATGTTCAACCTTCTTCTTCCCTGTCATCTCCATTGTTTACTTCCCATCATGTACTTCGTACATCCGCCCTTTTGATCATCTCCGATCCATTCAGCATTGTTTTGTGGACCGCCGACGCRGCAGCGCAAAACCCACAACCGAGACGACTCCCGTCACCACGATGTCACCCAGTGGCGACTTTTTCCTTCCGCGGGCATCTACACAAATCATCGCGTCTGGATAGCACATACACCATGCCTCCCTAGGAGTTAGGAGTTAAGCGGCTGTCTCTGACTGATGATAGATGGCAATGCGGCATCTGGAAGACTTTTTCCAATGGCGCTGCAGACGGATGCTTGCGGAAATCTAGACTTTCTACGTCATGAGTGGATTCCTTTGGTAGGTATATCAGAGACATCTGCAAGGTAAGTTCCTCTGTTCCATTCCACATAGTATCTCTGCATCTTCAAATTTCTGTTCTCGTACATCCWCCACCTTCAAAAGAACAACCCACAATGTCGGAAGAGATCAAATTCGAGGGCTGGTGCGGCCTGGACGCCGACTCCGCAAAGGGAAACATGAAATGGCAAACCTACGAAGCCAAGACATGGGAGGAGACGGACATTGACATTGAAATCTCCCACTGCGGAGTCTGTGGAAGTGATCTCCACACTYTACGCGACGGATGGGGCGAGGTTCCTCGTCCATCGGTCGTCGGACATGAAATCGTCGGCAAGGCCATCCGAGTCGGCAAGAATGTCAAAAAGGGCATCAAGGAAGGTGACCGAGTCGGAGTGGGTGCCCAGGTCAAGGCATGCCTCAAACCCGACTGTGAGATGTGCTCGGCGGGGATTGAGAACCATTGCCAGAATGAGTTTGTCCAAGCGTATGGGATGAAGTATCCGGATGGGAAGATTGCACAGGGTGGATATGCGAAGTACTGGAGAGGGAACAGTCACTTTGTCTTCCCAATTCCCGACGAAATTCCCTCGAGTCAATGTGCGCCCATGTTATGCGGGGGCGTGACGACCTACGCGCCGTTGAAGAGGCATGGCTGCGGACCCGGCAAGAAGGTCGGTGTAGTGGGAATTGGTGGACTCGGTCACTTTGCCCTCTTATGGGCAAAGGCACTCGGAGCCGACAAAGTGGTCGCCATTTCCCGCAGCCGTAGCAAGGAGGAAGACGCACGAAAACTCGGAGCCGACGAATTCATAGCCACGGATGAGGAAGGGTGGGAATCGAAGAACGCCGGCTCGCTGGATATTGTCATCTCGACGGTCTCCTCGCCCAAGATGCCCATGCAGGGCTACCTCGGTCTGATGGCTTTCCGAGGCGTCTTCGTACAGCTAGGACTGCCTGAAGACCCTCTTCCTGCTTTTGCTGCTGCGGCGCTTATTATGAAAGAGGTCAAACTTACTGGCAGCTTGGTCGGTTCTCCCGGCGAAATCGAGGAGATGTTGCAGTTGGCTGCGGAGAAGAAGGTCCAGGCGTGGATTCAGGAGCGGCCGATGAAGGATGCCAACCAGACGCTCAAGGACTYCGAGGCTGGGAAGCCACGGTATAGATATTGTTTGGTCAATTAGATCGGTGGATGGATGGATTCACTGAGGGTTGGCTATTGCTGGGATGGGATGAAGGATGGCGTACCCAGGCGTTTCCTATAAAGATGTACGAAGCGGCAATGATGCAATGTAATGAATCAAAGCAGATGGACCATGAATGCGCTTCGATGACATTTGATACCATCCACAGCTGCCCAACGCATTGAATTTTGCAGGTCGTTGTCATCAATTCGTTGAAACAAGCATGGAAGCTCATGCATGCAAAGTACAGGACGCCAAGCCTGCCATTGTTCCCGTCTATTCTCCAGTCGTTCCGCATGTTACCTGGGATTGGCCTTGGACGGGCATCTTCCATCATCGCAATAATGGAACCCTTGAACTTTCCGCCTCCCACCAAGCATCTCAAACATCGGATGACTCATTTTACCTGATCAAAAATCATAACRAAAAGAGTCGTCCCTGCGTTCCCTCGACGACGCGATCGATGCGGCGCGTGGGAGGACCATGCGGGATTTCTCATCGGCGGGACGGGAGGAATCCACCACA
Source organism: Ramularia collo-cygni (assembly GCF_900074925.1). NCBI lineage: Eukaryota > Fungi > Ascomycota > Dothideomycetes > Mycosphaerellales > Mycosphaerellaceae > Ramularia > Ramularia collo-cygni. Next base: position 237,361 of record NW_019716261.1, read on the forward strand.
CGATGCGAACCACGGCATTGGCAGCGCATAAGGTAGGCGCCAACTCCGTCCGACGCGACGGGTGAAAACGGCACTGTTTCCCATCATCGGCAGCGAAGAAGGATAATATCATCATCCATGGAACATCACGCCACGACTTCTCAAACTCGATGCGCATGAATCAATCTGGCTTCCGTCAACAAAGTCGCTCGCTCGCTCGCTAATCATGAATCGAACCGTGCGCCTCGTCGGTCATTTGTCKACTTCGGCTCTGGAATCTCGACATATCAAGGCCCCTAATCTCTCCCGGGTTAGTCCAGGCACATATTGCCCCCATCTCAGCAAATCACAACAAACAGCCAAGTCTCACCAGTCCGCACGTGGGAAAGGGATTAAGCTTTCCTTCCAGCCCGTTTGTAGAAAGGTTTGTTCGGCGAGTAAGATTACGAATGGCAAGCCGCAACGCCTTCTCAAGCCCCGTCCGCCCCGCTCCAGAGCGACTTCCAGAAATGGGGTTGCAATTTCACGCCCGGGCAGGCACAGGATCATGATTATCGACCAGGGCACACTCTCGGCAAAATCTCCCCTGGACGTTGCATCGAGTATATATGTATCGTGAGCCACCCCAGCTCTCTTCTCTTGAAAGTCACCCACAGAATTTTAATTCCCTCGTTTATATTACTTTTCTGCAGGCTCGCCAGCTTTCTTTGCATCAATACAGATAATCACTCGTTTAGTATCTGTTTGATCAAATTAATCCCAAAATGAAGTCCTTCGCCACCATCATGTTCGCCTCGGGCGCTCTTGCCGCCATGGCACCACCGGCATACGCGCCTGTATGTTTTACATGAAGCTATTCGAGAAGAAGAAGAATCATTACTGATTGTTGATTCGTCAAAAAAGGCCCCAGCTGTTTACCCCAGCGAACACAAGACCCCAGCCGTCTACGCTCCTTACCCTACCGGCGGCCATTCATCCAGCAGCAGCAAGCCCCACGAGTCAGCTCCATACCCCTACTCGAGCAGCAGCGCGAAGGAAACTTCTTCCACCAAGTCGGCTGAGAAGCCCTCTTCCACCTCCACCGAACACGCCCCAGTCTACGTTACCAAGACATATGAGCATGAGACCATGAAGCCCTCTGTTGTCACCACCCACGAAGCCAAGACTTACACGAAAGTTGAGACGGAGGTTCACTCCATTCCTGTCTATGGACATGCTTCCGAGTCTTCCAAGGTCATGGTCCACCCTACCACCTACCCTGCCGAGTCCTCCAAGACGAAGGTTGTGGTTCACCCTACTACCTACCCTGCGGAATCCTCCAAGACGGAGGTCATGGTCCACCCTACCACCTACCCAGCAGAGTCTTCCAAGACGGAGGTCATGGTCCACCCCACCACCTACCCAGCACAGTCCTCCAACACCGAGACCGCCACGGAGCACGTTTACCTCACTGTCTCCGCACCAGCAGTGTGCGTCCCAGTTCCCGAGCAAACCGTCACCGTGACCGAATCGATCAAGATCACCATCACGGCACCCGCATCCAACGGCCCCACCGCACCTGTCTACAACATGCCCACCGCACCCGCATACTCCAAGCCTTCCTCTCCAGTAGCAGGCGGTAACATGCYTTCCGCCCCAGCATACTCCAAGCCTTCTTCTCCCGTCGCAGGCGGCAACATGCCTTCGGCTCCAGTCTACAACTCGCCATCTTCCCCCGTCGAGGCTCCTAAGCAGACCGTCGTCGTCACTCCCATCCAATACACCCCTGCTCCTACCGGCAGCTACGTTCCCGTCTCCCCAATGTCTCCCCCAACCTACAACAACGCCCCACCGGCCGCCAACGGCACCGCTAGCAACTCTCCCATGAAGCCTACATACTCTGCTCCGGCACAGTACACTGGTGCGGGTGTCAAGACCGCTGGTGCTGGATTCGGAGCTCTTGCCATGGCTTTCTTCGCTCTTGCTTTGTAGATGATGATGGAGATGGAGATGGAGATGGAGATTTGTTCCTGATTGATGATGACGTTTTGTGTTGATTGGATCTGGTGAGGATTTGAATCTAATTACTTTAAAATTAGATGATGTTTCGAACCCATCACAAGATACTTTTTTCTACCCTGCTTGCGTGTGCATTGGGAATTTAGCGATTGCGTTTTTTTTTTCTCTTCTGATGGAATAGCTTGCTTGGGGCATGCTTGGATGTGAATGTGTTGTTCCATACGCAGTGTATATTGTTACCTTATTGAGATGGATTTCAGGAGTGATGCAAGGAATGCACAACGAATAACTACCTAGTGATTCACTTTTGCCTTTGAAACGTGGATCGTCTGGGTGAATTGTACACATTGTGAAGATTCTTTCTGTCCATCGACGAGGTCAGAAAGTGGTGGAGGACTCAAGAGTGAACATGCTCAAATCTGTCCTCATGTGATCCATTTAGGCAGCCGTGCGGACCGCCGACCGCCGATCGCGAAAGCATAAACTTTGCGGATCAACGATTAGCTCAGTTTACATCGCGTTCCTCCCTTGACAACGCCGCAAACATCCACCGTTCATTCCACCGCACATCACTCCTTCCGCTCACCGCCAGCGATGGAAGCGCACCCCAAGCACTCGCGCCGCCACGTCCGCTGAAGAGGGAATAAATCCAACGAAAATGCCGCGTCTCRTCCGCAAAACGCCTTTGATTGAGCGCATCAAAGCCTGGCTCGATCCCTACGATTTCCTACTCTGGATTGCGGAGGAAATCAATGATGATGCATATGATGAGTGGCTGAAACTGTGGGCAACACCGATTGGATTGGGGTTGAATGTGATTTTCATCCTCGCGCGGGGATCCAGTGTGTCGGGTAGAGGAAGGGGTGGTGGGGATGATGTCTTTGGGGATGGCGGAGATATGGGCAGTGGCTGGTTGGCTTGGGTGGTGAGTGACAAGGACATGAATTGGCATGTGAGCATCCCCCACTGACTTTACTTGATAGTGTTCCTTTGCCATTCAACTCCTCACCCTCGTGTGTCTCGTCAACACTCTCTACGTCTTCTTTCGCCTGCGAAGCTATCGTCTGTTCGAGCAACCGGTAGACATTCCCCCGGGAACCCGCTCGGCGCATCGAGTGCGGGTGGATAGCTCGCCTGCTTCCTCGTCGCCGCTGCGATATCTCCACAATGTCATCACCTCCGCCACCGCATCCGCCCGCGCCTACCCCGATGCGGAGAGGGAGGTGTGGGAGATTAATGTGTGGGATCCCAAGCCCTTCAACCTCTCCATCTTCACCCTCTTCTCGCCTGGACATGTGCTGGTCTACTGCCTCCTCTTACCTCCAACCAAGATGGATCAAAGACCTTCCGTCACCGTCGCCACCGCCATTGCCTTTGCGGCACTGCTCACTCTTCAACTGTGGYTGTTACAATCATCCTTTTCCCAGCAGTCCAAAGACACGGCTCTGGTGCATGGAGAAGTCATGAACGAGTACGATACCAAATACGTCCGACCCAATCTCAACCACCCGGTTCGCGATGTTGGAATCCAGACTCGCGAGAGTGCCATGACTCCCCGCGGTACCAAGACGAGAGAAGTCGACATTTACACCCCGACCACCATCATCAAACGCGCTTTCAAGACCAACCCCAACACCAACTATGCAAGCCAATACGATCCGGATAACCTCGCATCGAAGCCATCGAGGCCATCATCGWCAAGACGAGAATCAAGTTTTCCAGGACCATCAGGTTTCACGCCTGAGCCCACCTTTGCAGACACTCCTTCAAAAGGCTACACGAATGCCTACACGCAGTCTGCACTTTCCCGACCCGTCACTACGGACCTGACATCTCCCCTCAAATCCCATCACGAGAGATTACGCGAACGTAGTCCGACGAAAGGCGATGGGGGAAGTTTGGGCGTGTATTCCCACGCCGCCAGTCCGTTGCGAAAGGTTGCTAGCAGCAATCAACTTTTGCGAGGACGTGAGTCACGGGGAGGAGGAGCATCGGGGTTAGGGACGCCTTTGAAGAGGACCGGTACGTCTGGAATCATACCTCTGGAAGACGCGCGGCGAAGGAGGGAGACTGGTAGATTTTAGTCGTCTTGTAATTTATTCCGATGCATTACGTCATAAACATCAGCACTTCCAATTGACTGCATGTTCCTTTCAATCTCACAAACATCCCATCAAAACACATCACCACGCCAATCCATCGCAACACCACCCCAGACCAACCCAACAAAAAAAAGAAAACCCCAGCAATAAATCAAACATGCCCCTCCGCACCCTAACCCCCGCAGCAGCAACATCCCTCGACGCCGAACTCCTCTCCAAAGGCTCCTTCTCCCTCGACCAATTAATGGAACTAGCAGGCCTAAGCATCGCCCAAGCCCTCTTCAAATTCTCCCCACCAACAACCACTCCCAACAACACCCGCCGCAGTAAAGTCTTGATAGCTTGCGGACCGGGAAATAATGGCGGGGACGGATTAGTAGCCGCCCGACATCTATTTCTTTTCGGCGGTTATGAGCCTGTTATTTGGTATCCGAAAGCCGGGAAATCGGAATTATTCTCAAGGTTAAGGGCACAAGTTGAGAATTTGGGGATGAAAGTTCTTGAAGGGAAAGAAGAAGGGGTGGAGGAAGTAGAGAAAGCAGATGTGATTCTCGATGCGATTTTTGGATTTTCTTTCAAGGGGAATGTTAGGGAGCCTTTTGTGGGGATTATTGAGGCGCTTGCGAGGACGGAGAAGATGGTTCTTGCGGTGGATGTTCCTAGTGGGTGGGATGTGGAAATGGGTCCTCCTAGTGAGGGATGTGGGAAGGGGTATATGCCTTCTGCGTTGATTAGTTTGACGGCGCCGAAGCCGCTTGTGAGGTTTTTTACGGGGAGGCATTTTATTGGGGGGAGGTTTGTGGGGAGGGAGATGGCGGGGAGGTATGGGTTTGATGTTCCTGAGTTTGAGGGGGCGGAGCAGGTTGTTGAGGTTGAGAATGAGAATTTCAAGGGTGGGAGGTTGTGAGGTTGTGGGGGGTTTGAGATGATTGTGGAAGATATGTCTGTCTTCATCATTCTTATGTCTCGGTTTGGAGGACTTCGGGCTCGGGTTGTGCGCCATCCCTGATCTGCTCCTCAGTCTCGGTAGTAACGGGTGGATCAATCACAATGACATCCTCTTCATCCCGTTCCGCCCACCCATACTCATCAACACCAACATCCTCATCCTCCTCCGAATCCGCAATCTCATCATAGACCCTCTTCCTCACAACAGCTTTCGACACCGGCGCCCTGACAGCCAGTTCGGCAACAACATCCTGCGCACCACCATCCCCGCCACCCGCAGAAGAACTCGTCGTCAAATCCACCACACTCTGCCTTAGAACCCCATCCCTCCCAATCTCAAACCCAATAACATTCCTAACATCACMGGTAGGATCCAAAGGCATCAAATTCCTCCCATTGACTTTCTGAATCCCCACAAACCTCGCCCCGCCGAAATCTCGAAAGACCACCATACGCGTATGAATTCCCGCTTCCCATTCCGAACCTCCCACTCCCGGCCCAATCGCCGCTCCCGCTCCCCCACTATCAGGGCGCATTTTGGAATTGCAGCCTGTAGTTACCAGGACGGCGAGATTGTGTAGGACGGCGAGTTTATTGAGGGAGGCAATGAGGGAGCCAAGGATGGAGTAGCGGCGATTGGAAGCCCATTTCTGGGCTTCGGAGCGCGTGCTGGTGTAGCCTGTACGGGGGAAATCTAGGTCGAGGAGGGTGTTGAGGTTGTCGAGRATTAAGAGGGATGTTCCTGGAGGAGGGAAGTTTGGGGGTGGGTGTGTGATTTTGGCGAGGAGATGGGAGAGGGTTGGCATGGCGAGGTAGTGGAATTTATTGAAGAGAGCTTCGTCGTCCGTGGGAAGGCCAGATTCCGAGGCTTCATCGGAGGAGGAGGGCAGAAGCTTCAATTTCGACGCACTTAGCAATGTCGCGCAGTCTGTGTGTTGGAAAGGTCAAATTAGTTTTCCATGCTGTGCCATGTCATCAATTAAAAGATGGGAATTCGTACCAATCCAAACCACCTTCCCATCACCTCGAATCGCCTCACAAGCCGTCTGAAATCTAAAATCCCGCACCATTTCATTAGCCACATGTGCCTCCATCAGATTTCACAGGGTAAGTAGGGATTTCCTCACGCAATCGCAGTCTTGCCAGCCCCCGGACTCCCCCAAATCTCACCAACTTTCCCCCTCTCCAAACCCGATGTGGTTTGCAAATGAAGACTCGTATCATCATTGCCCCCCGTCAAACCCCGATCCAGCGATTCCAAACCCGTGGAAATGAAAATCTCAGAGCCATTTTTCCGCTCGAGTTCTTGCAGGGCGGAGGCGGCGGATCTGGTGGGGAGGCGATCTATTATTCCCTCTCAATTAATCAATGGCTGGTAAGGTATTGGATGGACATTCTTGGAAGGGTACGTACGGGAGGAAGTTGCTTTTCCTGCAGTACCTGATGGTGGAGACGAGGAGATTGTGATGGTGGGCGGAATGGCCATTGTTGCCGAGTTGAGTGGGGGGAGGAGAGGCAGGCTACATGGATGTTGTTTGTCTGTTGATGTTTACATGTAGTTGTGTTGATCCTCCATGAAAGGAAGACGCGACGACGTCAGACGTGGGGAGGAGTAAGCGCGAGGGTTTCGTGATGTGAATTTGGAGGGTGACTAAGCTTAAGGCTAGTTCACAGGTTGTTCTACCAGGTACTTTACGTTTGTACATATTTCTTTTTACACACGTGGGAAAGAACTTGGCAAATACTGAGATACTGAGATGTTGGGATGCTCAGATACTAATAAGATACTACAATACTGAAGTACTAAGATACTAGGAATCACACAAAGTTCTCCCCTCCCAGACGACTAGAAATAACTCCAGAAACCTCCCCATCAAAAACTCCAAGCTGCGCCTCCACAACAGCAAACGACAAAAAGGTAGAACTCCCACTGCATAAAAGACGCTAGTAATCCCCAGCAACAACGACCTCCTCCCCCTTCATAGKATCAAGCTGCAAATCGCTTAGCAAAGCATACCACTCCCCCCTCGGCATTTCCTGACAACAATATCGCACCGTACTCTCATCCTCCCAACTTTTCCCCCCGCTTCGACGACCATAAGCCGAGAGAATAGCAATTCCCCATTTAGGAGTGACGGCCACRACGAACGAATCGTATCCGATTTGGATCGAGTAGCGCTGGAGATTAGGCATCACCTCTACCGTTTCCACCAGAGCGTTGAAGATGGAATGTAGGGCCTTTTCTGAGGGACTTTGTAATGGGGAAGGGAGAGCCCATCGGATCGAGAGGGTTTGGATTTCCGAGGATGCTTGGAGGCGGGTGAGGAGTTGGTTGAACCACTGGGCGCTTTTGATACTCGCGTTGGCTGAGTGGGTATCTCCATTGCCCCACCACATTTCGGGTTCGAGGATTAGGGTCAAYTTTAGAGAGAGGTGTCTGCCTGAGAAGATGGGAGTCCTGGGGAAAGCGACGTCTAGTGTTGGGCATGCTGAGGGTGCSGCTCCAGAGGATGTATCGCTCGAGATTGTTACCGGGATGTTGAGGATGAATGAGGCGTGCTTGCGGAATTCTTCGGAGCATTCTCTGCGGATGAGTTTGCTTACGAATAAAATCGGGGGAGTCTTCATTTCGCCCGTGGACATTGCCACTTTCTTGAGGATTGTATCGACGGCAAGTAGTTTGTAGATCTCGCATCGGATTTCGGTAGGGAGTGTGAGGAAGGGACTTTTGTTGGTAGACAGAGATTTGTCATTCGAGACGGACTCATCATTCAAGACGGACTCATCATCCAAGACAGATCCATCGTCCAAGACAGACTTGTCGTTGAGGAGAGACTCTTCCTCGGAGACTGACTTGTTGTTAGGACTTTCTTGGCTTTGGATCTCAGGAGGGAGCGTGAATCGGGGAATCTTGTCGATATGTGACGACGCGTCTTCAGGAAGAGACTTGTTGTTGGAAGCTCCAAAATCCAGCTGACTTTACTTCCGGTTCTCCATCCTGGCAAGTAGTGCGTGAGAGAGTAACTGGGTGTAATGTCTGTTGTGTAAAGAGTGCTGTGTTGGTGATGTTTGTGAAATTTGCGACAAAAGTGCAAAAAGATTGTGTGGAACGGAGAAAGATGGAAGAAGGTGTGTGGGAATATAAGTCCAGGATTGTTGACTCTTTGGTGGTTCCTTCTCCAGTCCGACCGGCGGCTGCGTGGAAAACTTTCCCAGTCCACCTCAGTTGCTTAAAGGTACCAACCAGATCGACCAGATTCCGTTGAGTGGGAACGCAGGAGATTATGGCAAGAAGTTTCCATTACGACCATCCATCCGGTGGCTTCCGACAATCTGCGGAATCTTCACACGGGAGATATGCAGATGGCTCTCATGTTGGTTGTTCAATCACCGAACATGGAATGCATGCTTGGTTATCATGAGTGCCTCTTTTGCAATCAATCAATCCTGGCAGGTATAATGCCCACTCTTGGCCGCAGTCGCGCAATCGATATGCAACTCTGGTCCGCTTCCACATGTTCAGTACCAGAAGCTGACACATCTTGGCAGTTCCATGTACACGAGATGCTGAACCAAACGTGGTCCTGATGTGCCGCACTGTTGACATGGTCACTTCTTCCTTTCAAGAAGCTACTCTACCCTTCATAGCAGGTTCGGCCTGATCAGTGGTACACCGGAAGCCAGCATGGTATGTTCCAATATCAGCATCGACAACTCCACCGGCAGCCGTTTCTTCTGGAGGGCAATTTGGCAGAGGAAGCGGGCCTCATTCACCGCCAATTGATAGATGAGCATTAACAGACCTCGGTGTTTGAGTGCGCAGACGTGGATTCGCTCGAACAAATMCCAGGTCTGCCAGTCGGCCCATAATTCACGCCAAGCACGGGAAAAATCCCAGAATTGGATATGTGGTTCTGTGCGACCTTGTCKCAACGAGGTCCAGATGCAATGGGTGAGATGGTTTTGATGGCTGAGATGATCTATACACGTCCAACGTTGGGTCGGCCGTCGCAGCATCGTTGTCTTGAGCAAGATTGCGAAATGCATCGTGTGATGGAAGTCCGTCGTCGAGGAGATGGCTTTTAACAAGAGCAAGAGCTTTTGAGCGTACGTGTGGCATGATTTCTCGTCTGCTGGTCGATTGTGCTCGACTGTTGCTGGGAGGGTGGTTTGCAGATGACTGACGAAATGCCTACAATTCCAGATATCGAACCAAGGAGTCTCAAGCGTGCAAGGCCCAAAGGCTATCGAAAGGTCTTCCAACGTGTACGCTTTCTCGTGCATCAGGTAAGTGATATTGAGGTGGATGTCTTCCATGTCTACTCACCAGTCATGTCAWCCACACCCGAATACCAATCATACCACACATTTTGCGACACACATTGGCTAAACTTGGCAACCTCGAGATCCAGTTCGGTCATCTGCTCGTCTAGACGTCGTGCGAGCACATCCACCTTCTTCTTCGCCTTGAAAACCTGCAAAGCACTGGTCCAGGGTGCGCGACAGTATGCAGCCGATCCCAGAAAATCGACATGCATATCGTACTTGTCACGTATCCGGACCATCTTCTCATGCAAGTCCATGTAGTTGACATTGTCGGGCATCTTTGGAGGCTTCCGCCCTTTGTACCCATGATCGTCTTCCACTCCCTGGTCGTCGATCTCTTCTTCACCATCGACATGGTTGACATGACCCAGGTAATCGGGACCCTCGAGCGCATCGTCGACGTGGTCGGAGGAGGCTTCACCACAACTGGCCTTTGCCGAAGTCGCAGCGATGTACTCCGGGGGGTAATCGGCCACGACTTGAACGTGTATGGACAGCATGTCGATGGTGGTGGTGATGCTGGTGGTGACGGATCATTCATTCACTCATTCATTACATGGCGCACCTGGCCTCACCGCGATATGCGAAGTACATCTTCTAATCCTTCGCCTACGACTCGCATGCATGCACATGTCCTGCTGAGCCTGTTCTCAAAGTCTCCACTTAAGAACTGAGCATGTATGCCTGAGGCTCAAGTAGCTACGTAACTTAGGCAGGACTATATAGCCGAGGAATTTTCCCTTAAGTAAATTTAATTAGAGAGTTCATCTATTTTAGAACATCTAGTAGCTAAGAGCTTAAGTCTAGCTCCTTAGCTAGACCTATAGTCTACCTCGCCTACTTAGGGCTAGTAGGCTAGCTAGTTCGTTCCGTTGCCCTATATAAGAYRATTTAGAAAGAAGCCTACTAGCTTAAGAACACGYATCTTARAYATTAATATAGCCCTTAGATTAAAGCGACGAGAACTCTTCYRCTAGACTRCCCTAGGAGTTAGCTTAACGCTAGCGTTACGCTATATACTTCCGTAGCTAGGTAAAAACTCTAACTTAGACCGTAYACCTAAGCTAGAGCCCTYRGAAGCGCTTTATAACCGTCCTCGGAGCCGTAGTAGCYCGCYCTACCTTATCGAGTAAGGGCTATACTAAGAAAGTCGCYRATATAGCGCTTAGATACGCTATATCCYRTAAGAATCCCTCTTAAGYAYATACTACTATAGCTAAGCTAGCGCTAATCGCCTTAGCTTAGCTAAGYATYCTAGAWATATAATATACTATATYTTAGATAACTATAAYAGGCACTTAATAYATTACGCACGGTAACCTATTTCCTTCCGCCCTACTTAAAGGTGTCTTAGTAATTCGCCGCTATAGCGCTTAAGAAAGACTCTACACTTAAACGAAGTAGGATGCTTTAATTTAAAAGGAAGAGTTATAACCTTTCTCTCTTAAAGTACTATACTATCCTACCTCTATAATACTATCTACCTTTAACCGACTAAGCTATTATAGTAATAGCTAACCTATCTAAGGTAAGAGACGAGGAARGCTCTCCTCGCCCTTAAGATGCCTCTTAGGCCGAGTAAGCCCCTCYRCTTATCGTYRTAGGACCCTCGAAGCCTACGCGACGCTCGCTTAAGCGCGAGTCGTACGACTTCTACTCCTTAGCCGATATAATCGAYAACCTTTAGTTATACTCCTATATCTAAAACCCTCCTTAGGGAGAATAACTTAARGCTATRCTAGAGGCCTTAGATATAGAAGACGCTACCTTTAGGACCTACTTAAGAGCCGTYGCCGCTAGGCTTTAAGAACTTAAAGCCGAAAACGAGCGACTACGCGAACACGATGCACTTAACTAGRGCACTACTATCCTACGCGGACTAAGCGACCTARGGTTAGTACGGTTCCGTCTTAACGACCCTCCCGCTACTATCTAAGCTAATAGAGGTAATAGGGGTAGTTAAGTACTACTAACCGCTCCGGGATTCCCTAGAGACAGCTCTAATTTAAGCGGATTAGATAATAACGACGGCCTATTAAGGGACCGTCGCTATAGAGGTTCTAAACCCTCTAAGAGAGCCCCTCGTATTAAGGGGACTATTAGYATCCTAGCTAACTACTATAGGGATGTTAAGGATAATRTAGCTACTCTCTAGGTTTAGGAGCTTAACCGCTACTTAAATAATATAATTACTCTTAACTAGAGGTTTAGACCTATAGAAGAGGCGCTTATTAGCCTTATCGGGGGCTTAATAAAGAAGAATGYATTATCCTAGTAGGAAGATTAGGAAACTAAGTTTAAGCCTCTTATCTACTAAGGAAGCTATACCTTAGAGATAATGCTTAACGGTCTCTAAAGCTACTTCTAGGATTACTACTACTAAGAGAAGCTATAGAAGGAATTCCGCCGCTTTAAGCAGCTAGGGAGTRTTAACTCCTTCTACTACAAGTTAATAATAGCTTCTAGCCTTCTCTAGCCTAAGCCGGATAATCTTACTATCTATTAAGCCTTTTACGATAGCTTAAAGCTTAAGATCCGTGTAGAACTTATTCGCCTTAGCTTAACTCCTTAGAAGTCTATCTTAAAGCCTATCGTAGACTAAGCCTAGCGAACTAATATAGCTAATATAGAGATTACGGAATAACG
>NW_019716261.1:250514-254735 GCF_900074925.1 Ramularia collo-cygni
CCTAAGCTAGGAGGGAAATAGCGAATATATATCGATTATCGGGCCTTAAACAATGCAACTATTAAGGACCGCTTCCCTCTCCCTCGTATTAACGATTGCTTAAACGCTTTTTAAGGAGCTAGATACTTTAGYAAGATCGACTTAACTTTAGGCTTCTAGCAAATGCGAGTTAAGGAAGAAGATAGATAGAAGAYAGCCTTTAAYACTCGTTAAGGTAAATACRAGTACAAGGTAATRCCTTTTAGGCTATAYAACGCCCCTTTAAGCTTTTAGTCCTTAATAAACRATRTTCTAGCTAACTAGCTATATAAAAGCGTTATARTGTACTTAGACGATATTATCGTRTACTCTAAAAYACTTAAGGAACACGAAYAGCACTTAAAATAGGTGTTAGATGCCCTTCGGGCCTAGGAGCTCTTTATATCCCCTAAGAAGTGCTCTATTAGAGTCTAAGAGTTCGAGTTCTATAGGCATTACGTTTCCTATAACTAAGTAAGACCTATAGAGGACAAGATTGCCTCTATCCGAGATTAGCTAATCCTAAGGAACGCTTAAGAAGTAAGATAGTTTACTAGGCTAGTATCTTTCTACCGCAAGTATATTAGAAACTTCGTAAGGATAGCTGCACTATTAAGCGATCTCCTTAAGAAGAGTAACCTTACCCTACGTGCTAAGAAGAAACGCCTAATTAAGTAGAATGTATAATGCTCTATCTCCTTCGAAGCCCTTAAGAAGGTATTATACAGCTACCTAGTACTAGCACTCCCTAACCTAAGTAAGCCCTTTATTATTAAAACTAATATAAGTAAGTAGGCTATTAGGGCAGTGCTATACTAGCTTAGGGACGATAGGAAACTCTATCCGGTCGCTTTTAACGGTCGCAAGCTCTAAGTAGTAGAACTTAACTACCCTATCTATAAGAAGGAACTTCTCGCGATTAAGGACGTCTTACGCCGCTAGTACTACTATATTAAGAATAGTTATACTACCTAAGTAATTATAGATTACTATAGCTTGTAATACCTTAAAACCTCTAAGACGCCTACTAAGCGTCTTATACGATAGATCGAAGAATTCTAAGTATATAATATTAATATTAGGTACCGTAAGGGCAGCGAGGCGATTATGCCGGATATAATCTCTCGTCGCCCTAACTTAATAGGAGAAGGGCTAGCTAACTTAGCTAGTAAAGGATCTTCCTAGTAGGGAGATTAATCCCTTAAGGCAGCAGACTTCCTTACTACCCTGCCTTAAGCCTTCCGCCTTAATACTACTAGGGGAACTATTATCCGCAAGTTCTCTAAGCGTAAGGTAATTAATGCAATAATCCTCTTTAAGGAGATAGGCGAAATACCCGTCGACCCTAAGTTAAGTAAGCTAGTAGTAGATAAGTCGCCTAGCTTAGAACTTAAGGATAGGTTACTATACTATAAGAATAAACTAGGGACTAAGACACTATATATCGACCCTAAGTTTAGGTGGGATTTCTTAGAGCGTTACTATAAGGACTATAGCTACTTTAGCATTCTAGGAGTAAATAGCATCCTCCGTGTAAGAGGATAGTAGTAGTCTCTTAAGAGGGATATCGAGGACTATATAAGGAACTGCCCCTAGTATTAAGTTACTCGTAAAAAGCCTCGATTAGGGACGGCCGCCTAAGAACTACACTTCTACTAAAACGATCGCACCCTTAAGCTATTTAAACGATAGGCGATCGATATAGTAGGCCCTCTTCCTATTACTCTTAATAGAAATAAGTACATTATTATAGCAATCGACTATACTATAGGCTAGCTACTTATAAGAGCAGTCCCTAATTAAGAGACTAAGACTATTATAAGGTTCGTGCAAGAAGAGATCTATACGAACTTTAGACTACCTAGAGAAGTCTTAAGCGATAATAGCTTAAATTTTATCTCTAAGGCATTTAATATACTAATAGATACCCTCTAAGCTAACTACCGCCTTACGACTCTATACTATCCCTAGACTAATAGGAAGGTTAAAGCCTTAAACGGTGTGCTTAAACGGATCCTTACTAAGATATGCTATAGCAAGAGCGTCTATATATAGGATCTCTACTTACCTAAAGCACTCTATATAAGTCGAATTCGAACTTAATCGAATTCTAGCTTAAGCCCTTTCTTCTTGCTATTCGGATAGGAACCCCGAATACTTAGAGATTACCTATACCTACGACCTATAGAGCTTAATCCTAACGATATTACTAAGCGCTACTAAGTGCTCCTTAATATAAGAAGCCTCGTAGCGGAAAGACTAATTGCAAAAGCAGCTCGATCTAAGGCTATTAGCTCTAAGACCTTTATAAACACTAATAGCAAGTTTAAGGAAGGAGACTTTATACTCGTCGTGTATAAGATAAAGACTAAGCTCTAACCTAACTATATTAGGCTATTTAAGATCCTTAAGCGTAGCTAGCTTAGGACCTACACTCTTAAAAAAGAGGATAGCTTAGTAGTTAAGCATTAAGTAAACGGCGACCGCCTAATTAAGGCGCACGCTACTACTAGCTTTAAGGAATAGAACAGAAGATTATATACTAGTAACACTATTTTACCTAAAGCTACTAGACTTAAGTTTAACGAGAGCCTTAGCGATAATGTTAAAACCGCCTTAAGCTTCTTAACCCTAGCTTCGATCCCTAAGAAGAAATAGGAGAAGTTGTCTAAGATAAYACTTAATCGGTTAGGRGCCCTTAAATTCTTAATAGGGGAGGGCAAACCGCTAGATCTATAGCGTCTTAAAGACATACTACGCTTTAAGAAGCGGCTTAACGAAGCTGCTAAACAAATCTAGAAAAGCAATAGCGAAGTTTTACGCGTAAGTTAAGAGAGCGTAAAGCAAGTAGAAGCTTTACGAGCTACTCTTAAAAAGAAACGCTATTAGAAGTTAAAAAAGAATCCTCTAAGTTAGCGGCCTACTATTATATAGCCCCTAAATCCTACTATAACACCTAGGGAAGATGCCTAAGTTAACCTAGTAGTTAAAAACCTCGTTACTAGTCTCTCTAAGAGAGTAATAGAGCTAGAACCTACGGCCTAAGAAGACCTACTATAGGAAACCGATAGCCTAAGTGCCTCTTATAATACTAAGGGCTATCTAATCTAGCCCCTAAACGCTCCCTTAAGTAGAAACTAGATCCCTAGCAATAACCTAAATAACTTAAGAGCTAAACCTTCTTATCCTATTACTATCCTAGCTCTACCTCTAAGGTAGAATAGAAGCCCTAGCGCTACCCTAAGGAAGGAGCTAGTAGGGGAGGAATTGCCCTTAACGATCCTACGACGAAGAGGGAGACCGCCTAAGGCAACTCCTCTAGCGACTAAGACTAAGACACCTCTACTATATAAGATAACTACTACTAACTACCTAAGCGGGGATCCTGCTCGGGTAGTATAGAGGAAGTTAGCTAATATAGGCTATAGCTTACGATTAAGTCG
Source organism: Ramularia collo-cygni (assembly GCF_900074925.1). Classification (NCBI taxonomy): domain Eukaryota; kingdom Fungi; phylum Ascomycota; class Dothideomycetes; order Mycosphaerellales; family Mycosphaerellaceae; genus Ramularia; species Ramularia collo-cygni. The sequence goes on from NW_019716261.1 coordinate 253,976, forward strand.
TAAGGTTACGGCTAAGTTACGAAATTAAGGAAGGATTAAGACGGTTATATTATTTAAGCACTGTTTTGTTATTTTTATTCTATTTTCCTATCGATTAAGCAACGCTCGCAAATAAGATAGCTAGATAATAGAGGTTATTTTGTAGAGCCTTAGAAAAAACGTTCTAGCTTAAAGGGACAGCTAACTATAAGGGTAAAGATGTAGCAATGTATTAGACACCCGTAATTACTCGATTAGAGATAAGACTAATTCTTGCAGGTTAAATGTGCGCTATGCGCAGGAGTTATATATACGCTAAGCCTACGCTAAGCAGTTAGGCTATATTACACTCCCTTCTCTAAGGTTAGTTAATCTAGCTACCTCTATTAATCCTATTATTGTAAGGGCTCTTACACGGCCCTTACAATTACCTCCTTCCCCCTATACGAACTAGCCTTAGTTCGTAGTCTTAGGAAATAGAGGCGCGCGCGCGTCGCATACGTCGCGCTCGGGGTCCGTAGACTCTATATAGTAAAGTGCCTATTTTCTAAGCAACCTTCGGGCTATTTATATAAAAGCCGGCTAGTTAAACTAGCTATATAGGATGTGGCCGCTTTCGGCACTTTATCCTCCTTCTAGTAGGCTAAATGCCGTACCTAGAAGGGCGAGGGTTTAATTCCCTTAATAACCGCTGCTCGATAAGAGGGTTAACAAGTCCCCTACTACGCGGCGTATACGTTACCGCTGCTATCCGTAAGGGTCTTATATCTACAAATCTCTA
>NW_019716261.1:257150-262050 GCF_900074925.1 Ramularia collo-cygni
TTAATAATATAGCCTTCGTACTCGCCCTTCTCCCTAGCCGCGTCGCGTATACTCGAAGCATCTGCGTCTGCGTTTACTAGTGCTTTAGCGTAACCGAGTATTAGGTCTAGAATATTTCTAAGGGCTAAGTCTATAGCTACTAGGACGGCTATAACACGCCTAGGTAGCGAAAGCTCGCCGTATGCTCTAGTAGGTAGTAATCCCTCGCACTTAATCGCGTAGTACATAGCTCTTACTCTTCTAATAGAGGGCTCTATCTCGCTTCGAAGAGCTTTATTAGATTGCTAGTTCTAAAGTTTGCTTTATAGTGTAGGTAATAGTATGCTTATATGCTAAGACGACTCCGTCGTACTCGTTTCGTAGTCGCTACGCCTGCTCGGACTATCCGTAGGGTTCTTTGTCCCTACGCGATGTTCGATAGTAAAGTCGAAGGGCGCTAATTAAACCGCCTATCGTGCCTATCGACCGACTAACTACTTTATCGTTATAAAAGCTTTAAGGTTAGCATAGTCGACGATTACTTAAATCGTATGCGTAGCGCTATCGAGGTACGGGCGCTACTACTTAAACGCACTTACTACTATAAGTAGCTCTTTGTCGTAGGTCTCGTAATTGTATTCGGCCGGAATTATCTTCCGTAACTAAAAAGCAATAGGATGCTACTATTTGTCCTTAAACTGCTATAAGAGGATGCCCGTAAGCGCGAAGTCCGATGCGTCGGTTTCGACTCGTAGGCGAAGCGTAGGGTTATAGTGCCTTAGTAGTAGGGCTGACTAAAAAGCTTCTTTAAGCTGTCTTAGCGCATTCTCTTCGCTAGCGCCCTAAGGGATCTTCCCTAGCTTCTTGCCTTTAATAGCTCCCTTCGATAGGTCGGTTAAGGGCCTTATAATGCGTAAGTACTACTAAATGAACCGCCTATAGAAGTTAGTAAATCTAAGGAGTGCTTGTACATCCTTAAGGGTTTCTAGCCGAGGCTACTCGGCGACTGCGTCTACCCTACGTAGGTCTATCGTAACGCCTTGCGTAGTAACTACGAAGCCGAGAAAATCGACTAAATCTTAGAAGAAACTGCACTTCTTAAAGTTGTAGTAAAGTTAAAACTTCCTTAGCCTATCGAGTACGGCGTATACGTTACGCTAGTGTTGCGCTCGGTCCTTACTATAGATAAGGATGTTATCTAAGTAAACGACGTAGATTACATCGACTAGCCCCGATAAGGCTTAGTTAATGTATCCTTAAAAAGTCGCTAGTGCGTTATATAGTCTAAAAGGCATAACCTTGTATTAGAAGTGTCCGTAACGCGTACGAAACGTAGTCTTCTAGCGATCGCTAGCCTTAATCTTAATACGATAATACGTAGCCGAGAGGTCTAAGCTAGTAAAGAATGCGTTGCCCCTAAGTCGATTAAGCGTCTCGCTAATTAAGGGAAGTMGATAGCGGTTCTTAATCGTRATTTCGTTTAAGCCGCGATAGTCTATATATAAGCGTAGTAAGCTATCCTTTTTCGGAACGAACAGGATAGGCGTACCCGCCTCGCTTTCGCTAAGCTCGATCTAATCGTTCTTAGTCGCTTCRGTAATGTACTCCTATAGCTACACTAGCTCTTTCGGAGACTAATAATAGAGAGGTTTAAAGGGCGGCTTCTTACCTAGCTTTAAATCGATAGCGTGCTCCACGTCGTCGGGGAGCTTACGCCTCGCCTTATCCGTAGGAAAGAACATATCGTAATATGCCTTAAACTCCTCCGGAAGCTCGGACCTACTAAGGATTTCGCTAGTGCGTAATACGCTTACTACGAGAACCCTTATATGCTTGCCCTACATCTTACGGTAAAACTCCTGTAGATTAATAACCTTAATTCGACTAGAGCTTAGTTTGCTAAAGCGCTACGCATCCGTAGCGCTATCGACGATTACACGTTATGTACGTCGCTAGGGGCGGCCTAATATTAGTTCGGGCTTCGGAGTTTYGTATATATAGAAGGTTGCTTCTAYTATTCGTTCGACTCCTTCCGAGTCTACGATACGTAGGCGTATAACGTGCGCTCCGTAGTAGTAACCTAGTTCTCYRGTAAAGGAGGATGTAGATAGTAATAGCGCATCTACTCTCGCTAGTAAGCCGGCTCGAAGTACGAATTCTCTCGATATAACGTTAATATCGGCTACATCGTCTAGTAGGTAGTCGACCTATATTAGTCCTACCTTCGTTTCGACTACGCCGCGCTAGTAGCGCGCTAGGTGTATATCGACCTTGCTTAATAGCTTTGGACTTAGAGTTTAAGCTTTTTCTCGGAGTCCTTTACTTTTTCCGTAACAACTACGGTAACCTTACTCCGCGTATTGCTCGGGCCTTAGCCTTCTACGCCGCCGCCTTTAGCCTAATATGTCTTATTAGCATAGCCGGTGCGGCTATAGTTAGAGCACTTTAGGTCTAAATAGGCGCCTTCTTTACGCTTGCGTAAAGGCTGCTCGCTACTACGGTTAGACTTAGGTTTACGTTCCTTATTACGATTATAGGTATTCTTACGTAGTCTACTACTACTACGGTTATAGTCCTAAGACTTATAATTGCCGCGCTTAGTACCCGTAAGCTGTGCGTTCGTACCCTTATCGGCTGCTTTAATGCGCCTTACTAGCGCTACTATCTCTACCCTTATTATAGGTATAGAGTGTAACTTAATAATCTCCTAACGGAGAGCTAGTCTTAGCTTAGCGAGGAACTAACGTACGAGCTAAGCTTACGTATAGTCTAGTTAACTCTCTAGTACTTCTAGTTTAAGGGCGAATTGCTTTACCGTTTAATCCTAGCTCTATCGAACCCTTTCGTACTTAAGCGTAACGCTAAGCGCGCGGTTCGTAGGGTCCCCGACGGTGTTACGTACGAACGATTAGAAATCCTCCTACGTATAGCTCGGCGTAAGCGCCTCGATATCGTGCTCGTTATACTACGACTCCGCGGCATCTCCCCCTAGCTACATAACGCTATAGAGGACCTTATTATAGTTACTCTCTAGGCTAGTAGTAGTATTAGCGAAGATTATCTTAAGTTGGCGTAGGAATTCGCGTGCCTCTTTAATAGAATCCTCTAAGAATAGTTTAAGATCCTTTATCTTAGGTCTTACGCCTACTCCGCTACGCGTATACGCTACGCTTAAACTCGAGGTGCTTATAGTATCCGGATCTTCCTTATATAAGAGGCGCGTAGGCACGATTCCGCGGCGGGGTATAGTAGTAGCTACGCCTACGTCGGCGCGGTCCCGATTACGCTTTATTTGTTAGACTTCTAACTAAAGTTAGCGAATCGTCTCTTACTACTATAGAGCCTACTTCTCGCCTTCGAGGCGCTGGATTATCTTATTAGCGGTCTCTTCCTTATCGCGTTCGACTTCTCTATAATCTATCGTGTCTTCGTCTAGCGTAGGCTATATAGGCTCTACGGTAGCGACTTCTTCGACATCTCCGTAATTAGGGAGTTCTTCGACGCGTTCTTCTTCGTAGCGCTACTCGGGAGTAGTCGCTTCGCGGGCGGCGCGCCTAGGGGCTATTTCGTTAGGATCTAATAGATCGCTACCCTTAGAGAGGAAGAAGAATTAGAATTATAAGGGTAAAGATGTAGTAATGTATTAGACACCCGTAATTACTCGATTAGAGATAAGACTAATTCTTATAGGTTGAATGTGCGCTATGCGTAGGAGTTATATATACGCTAAGCCTACGCTAAGCAGTTAGGCTACATTACACTCCCTTCTCTAAGGTTAGTTAATCTAGCTACCTCTATTAATCCTGTTATTGTAAGGGCTCTTACACGGCCCTTACACTAACGCTCTAAGTAATGCCTAACTATAAGGAAATTTTATTAAGCTACCTAATCTTACTTCTTTAGCTTATATCTACCGAACTACTAAGCATTCTTCTTAAAATCTACTATTAAGGCCGCCGCCTATACCTACAAGAACTAGATCTAAGGCGTATTCGGATCCTAATAGTCGTCTAAGGCCGCCTACGCCCTCGTATATAAGCGGTTAACGGTATCCTAAAGCGATCGCGTAGGATTAGTATTCGCTATATAAAYACTCGTTAAGTAGCGCTAGAACGTCGTTATGCGCTCTTAGATATTACTCGAAGTAATAGGACCCTTAGGCCCTATATRCTTATCGCTAGGACTATTAACTAGTAGYACTTAGTTAGCGCTTAATCCGATAGCACGAGAGAAGAGGTTRCTTAAGCTAAAAACCGTTAGGCYCTAAGAAYRGCCGACTAGCGGAGYAACCTTRCTTAATTAAGGAGCGTTCGCTTAACCTAGCGRATAGATTCTACTAGGGCCGGAGCGAGYAATYTTAAGAGAGAGGGCAATTRCCTAMTATAATCGTTCCTCCTTATCCTCCTTAGTTAAGTCTAGGATCTTAGCTTCTTAGATGCCCTATAATAGCTACTAGCTTAGACTGCTATTCTAAGAGGAACTAGAAGTACTAGACAATCTCGTCTTAGTAGAAGAGATAGAGATAATCGATACCTCTCTACTCCTAGCATTATTAAGCTAACGACGCCGAGATGCCGGAGTAATAGAAGGGCTAGCTTAAGGCTTCTTCCTAGGAGTCTATATCTTCCTACTCTTAACTATAGTTTAGTCGGCTAAGTTATACTCCTACTAATAATTGCTCTAGAGACAATTGCCGTAAGCTCCCTACTTAAGTCCTCCGTAACGACACTCCTTAAACGGGCTAATCGTACGGGTCTTACAACGGCATCTATAAGCCTACTTAGGCGCTCCGCCTAGCGCTTAAGAAAAAAGAGAGCCTAAACGCTACTATAGTAAGTAGTTAGGCATATAGCCGATATTCGTGTTCTATTCGATAGGGCGAAGGTCGTCTAGCTAATATTAGTATAAGGCCTCGATAATA
>NW_019716261.1:262875-305047 GCF_900074925.1 Ramularia collo-cygni
ATAAGAGAAGACGTATATAATAGATAGAGGAAGGGGAAGTGTTAATTAAGGGACTTAATTAAGGAAGGGGAAGATAGATATAGATGCGGAGGAGAAGGTTAGTAGATTAAGAGGGCGAGTTAATATATGCCCTAGTAGCTCTTAAGCTGCCGGATATGCGTTACGCCTCGACGCTCCCGTACCTCGTATACTACTCCCGCTCCGCTACGCTATAACTACCTACTTAAGCCGAAGTAGCTAATCGTATACGCTATATACGTGCTACCCTAAGCCGCTAGCTATATAAAGGATATAGCTTATAGCAAGGTAGAAGTAAACCCTACGTTTAAGCCTTTTACTTAAGCGATAGGGCCCTATAAAATAACCTATAGGGACCCCTTAGGTCTCTTAAGTAACTCCTATAGTTTTAAGGGCAAAACGACTTAGTAGGGGAGGATGTTCTTAAAGTCTCTACTTAAGAACTAAGTATATATGCCTAAGGCTTAAGTAGCTACGTAACTTAGGCAGGACTATATAGCCGAGGAATTTTCCCTTAAGTAAATTCAATCAGAGAGTTCATCCATTTTAGAACAAGCCATCTCCAACTCGCTTACATAAACACATCCCTACATAAGGTATCACTGTCTCCGCTGCGTGTTTTAGCGCCAAGTCCGTGCACGATCGAAATCGCTGATCGCAGGCCGGAGAAAAGGTTGACTTTGCGGCCGACCTCACTCCTTGGGCCACATTTTTCCCTCTCACCGCCGCGAAGCTCGAGGTGCATATACATGCTGCCTCCTTCGACAGTGTCGTCAGGCATCGTCACTTTTCCCACGCGATCGAAGAACATCGACTTGTGAAAGATTGTCCATCTCCCCACGGAAGGAGCTCAACCTCAACGAATCTGCTGTCCAGTCCCCACTCTTGCCACCAAACTATCGGTTCTGGATAGCACTAGTGCACCGCTCCTGCTCGATCTTCACATGGAAATCACTTTGCCTGCACGACAGCGCGTCTGACGGAAACCCGCGACTGAGCGGTAGTCTAAGCACTCCACGGAAGACGCCAGTACTCCACAGGAGACGCCAACACTCCACAGGAGACGCCAGCACTCCGCAGGAGCCACGTCCGACGGTTCAGCTGCTGCTATTGGCAGCAGCGTGGAGAGCAGAGCCTTGATTTCAATCGGCGTGGAGGCTTCAGCGCGCGTGGTAGGGTGAACCGGTCTTTTCTTTGCCTGCGCCTTCAATACCCACTTTTCCATCCTGCCTACTTGTCAGCTCTTTTCCCACCTCACGTCTGCTCAATCTACCCTCACAATCTTCACCGCCAGCTGTCTCTTGATATCACTTCTTCCCCACATTTTTCCTTCCATTTTCAACCCTCTGTTTACACTGTTGCTATCCAATCCCTCAACATGGCACCAATCGCACTCACCCCACCCGCGGAGCAGGCGAGGGAGCTCGCTTATGAGCAACTTCCTGATGCCTCCAACATGGGCACCAGCAGGAAGATTATCTGTTTCTCAGGTTAGAATATAAATCTTTCAAACGGCTGGACCTTCAACTCACCGCCTGCTAGACTTTGACGGTACCATTTGCATGGAAGTGAGTCGGAATGAAGTATCGGAGGCATAGAGCATTTCYCGATACCCAAGAACTTTGGAGACACATGCTCACCTTGCATTCTTTCCATCAGGACACAGGTCACATTCTAACCAATGCCTATGGATGCGGACCTGACAAGCGCGAGATCCTCGACGCACAAATCAAAAGCGGCGAACGCAGTTTCCGCGAAGTCAGTGATGAAATGTGGGGCTCCCTCGACGTCCCCTTTGAAGACGGCTTCAAAGCACTGGAAGAAGGCCTCCAACTCGACCAAGACTTCAAGCAATTCCACCAATTCTGCAGAAACAACGACATACCCTTCAACGTGATCTCCGCCGGCCTGAAACCCGTATTGCGCAGAGTGCTAGACCATTTCCTCGGCGAGGAGCAAAGCAGCAGCATTGAAATCGTCGCCAACGATGCCGTCATCGACGCCGAAGGCCACGCATGGAAACCCATCTGGCGCCACAACACGGATCTAGGACACGACAAAGCCCTCAGCATCGAAGAGTACAAAACGCAAGCCAAACTCGAATCCTCAGACGGAACCATCCCCATGATCGTCTTCATCGGCGACGGCATCAGCGATCTCGCCGCCGCAGGCCAAAGCGATTTACTCTTCGCGCGTCGCGGTCTCGCGCTCGAGGAACATTGCCTCAAGAATAAAATCGATTATGTCCCCTACGACACTTTTGCGGATATCCAGCGCGAAGTTGTGCGTGTCGCGAAATTGGATCAGGTCAAGACGAAAGGACAGGGACTTCCTGTTAAATTCAACCCTAGAGCCAATTTGTGGCGGAGGATCAGTTCGAAGAATGCTGTGCCCATTTTCAAGGCTATGACTCCTAGTGTGGAGGAGCGCGCGTTTTTGTGGCCGGAGACTTTGACTGAGAGGGTGGAGCCGCTGACTGGGAGTGTTGGCAAGGTTTCTGCTTGAGGGAGACGTTTTTTCTTTTCTTTTCGTTTCTTTGCATGATTGATTGATAGCTTGCTTTATTGATTGATTGATTGATGAATTGAGATTGGAAAGTTACAGATTGATACAGTTTAGCTAGAAAGTGACTTAATAGATGATTCTTTCTTCCTGCTGGAAGTAGTATTAAGTCACCGCGGTTTTGGGGGTGAAGATCATGTCGTCTTTGTTTTGCTCGGAAATTTCGGTTTGAGATGTGCACTCACTCACTCATGCTTAGTCTTATCAGACATGGCACATTATCCCCTCGAAAAGATAGGCAGGGTTCTTGCCACTCATATGAGCTTGGTATAGGTTCTTGATCGCTGCTCAACTATGTATGAGCATGGTTTGGTTCGTGACTAGATAGATGTAGGTACTCCTCAATCAAGCACGTTGAAATTCGTTGCACCTCGTAGACGGAATGGCGTGCTACATTTACACACTTCGAACGGGATTCTCTCTGTAAAAGACGCTTATATATACATAGGAGCTCTTGAGAAGACAAGCAACTGCTTAGGACACCGTAAACATAACCTYCGAGTGAGTTTGTGCGATGTTGTAGAGGACGCTACTTCCCCAAACCCTAACCCTAACCCTTGAAATGCCAACAGTAGACCTATACCTTGCAGTAGGACATTAAGGTATTGTAGCGTGAATACAACGATGAAGTAAAGTTCAGACATCGTACTCCTCACACAAAACCAGACGCAAACAAACATCAATCGATCGAAGCCGTGGAAAAAAAGTTCTGCATCTTGGTTGGTATCATCATAATCATTAAAACCTTCACATCCAAATTATCTAGATCTTCTTCTCAGAGACCTCAACCTGATGCACACTCTCACTCTTCTTCTCCCCGGCCTCCAGCGCATCAACCTTGGCATTCGCCTCCATGGCTTCCGTCTGCTGTCCAATAACAGCATTCTCGAATCGGGAACCCCTCTTCTCAGGTCCGAAAGCTGCCGTGACGGCGATACCAACGGCGATGATGGCAGTAGCGACTCCCATCACAGGGCCATAGGCGTCCACACGAGGTCCACCGACATCCTTGACGAAAGTTGACTCGGCGATGGCGTTCACGATTTGAGCGCTGGGGCTGGAGATCATGTTGCCCAGTTGGTAGGTGACTGCGATGGGATGTTAGTGTTCAAGCATGGTTGTTGGGAGGTCTCCTGATACTTACGACCTGGGAAGGTCGACCGGAAGGCTGGTGGGGACAGCTCGTTGAGGTGGATAGGAATTACTCCCCATGCGCCCTGGACGAAGAATTGCATCATGAAGCCAGAGGCAGAGAGAGATCCCATGCTTCCGGGAAGAATCCAGGCGGGGATGAGGCATCCGCTAATCAAAGCAGCTCCGACCATTGCTCGTCGTCGACCGACCCACTGGGAGAGATATCCAATGACAGTTCCACCAACGCATGCGCCTTGGAAATGTCAGTAATTTGTTGCTGTATTGTTATTTCACGCAACTTACCAGTCTTCATCAGGATAGATGCGATGCTGGCATCGTGGTTGCCCATACCCTTTTGGGTCTTCATGAAAGTGGTGTAGCTGTCCTGGCTGGTGTGGGAGTAGAAGTTGACTAGCAAATGTCAGGTTTCATCTCATCATGACCGGCTCGTTTCAAGCACTTACACCAGGTCATCAGAATGATGCAGTAAATGCACATCTTCCACTCCTGTCCCAACATTCTCTTCGTCTCATTCCAGAACACGGCGGGAGATGCACTCTTGTGGCCAGCTGCCTTGCGCTCGCGGAACTGCTGRCTCTCAGGGAAGAGGATTCGAATGAAACCGACGGCAATCGACAAGCCTGCTGCGATCCAGAAGACAGTCTTCCAGGTCTCGACAGCTCCACCAACACCCAGATTGGCACACGCGGCGCAGACGTAACCGAAAGAGTAGCCCTGTTGCATGATTCCACTCATGAGACCTATAAGATGGACGAGTTAGCTACGGTATGATCAATGAATGGCGTGTACTGACCTCTGGCCTGGATAGGGCAGTTCTCGAGAGCCATGGCGACGGCATTTCCATACACACCACCCATGAACAAGCCAAAGAGCGCGCGAACGGCCAAGAACTGGTTGAAGGTCTTTGCGTAGATGGTAGCAATTTGCAACACTCCAAGAACGATCATGTTGATAACCATGGGCCATTTTCGTCCATATTTGTCACCGGCCAGACCAAAGAATGCCGCGCCGACAGATCGAAGGAGGAGGGTGAGGGTGATGGCAGTAGTGATGTTGGTGTTTGAGGTTTCAAAGTATGAGGCCAGCTTAGTGGTCTAGACATGACGTTAGTGAGGTCAAACAGTCTCGATGTATTTCCGAGTCGTACCTGAATTGACAGCGCGTGGAAATCAAAAGCATCAGCAGACCATGATGCAAMGCCGACGATGAAGAACAGCCAGTTTGATGCGGACAATTGTCGCAGAAGTGAGAAGGGATTCGCCAATGGCAATGGTTTCTGCCACTCAGTATGCGTCTCGCCAAACTCGTTCGTAATCTCAACGCGTTGCTTCCATTTGAAAAGATCACCAAATGACTGTTTGGCCGTGGCAATGACGCCTTTTGCCATTGGCTCGGCGATCTCTCCAGTAGACTCCATGTTGTTGGTGGTTGTCGAGGTGAATTCTGGAGATGACGATGCAAGGGAGGGGGAGAGGGAGAGGAACAAAGCTCGAGGTCAGCTGAGAAGACTCTGATGTACGGGGAAGATTAAATTTTGAGCACGCGCTCCTTCCTTCTTTATCTGTTGATGAGTCTGAGAACAAGCGACATACGCTAAGGCATGTTGTGCGGCATAGACAGTCCACCCATGATGGCACAATGGCGCCTGGATCTTGGCGTCCGTGAGAGCTGTTCCCGTGCCCCTCTTCAGACCTGTCAACGACCCCATTCTTACGAGGTACTTGCCGGCAGGGACACACGCGGGGACCCCGCAGAAGGAGGACTGTGTGGTTCCAAACCCCAAAAGGCAGGAGAAACTCATCAAGATGCATCAAACGCTCCGAAATCCTCCGTTCATGATGGCAAACAGCGTCGCGACAAGCCTTCAAGGCAAGCGTGTGGCTCCGAGGTGTGGACGGATGGCTCAATTGGCAGTGGAGGCTTGCATGCCTTGTGCCGCACCGTTACGATGCGAGGAAGAAAGCCAAGACAATAGAGGCGTCTTAGCGGCTTGGTACCATGCATCTCCCATGGGGACGATTTGCACTTTCTACTCCACTCTCTCGTGGGAAACTCTGGGGCGCACGTGCGTGTACGCGCCGTCCGAACTCTTCCAACGATCGTTTGTGGGGACGTGAAAGCAAATTTTGGGAAGTCAACCTCCAGATACCAGGGCAGACAAAGTAAGACGAGAAGATGTCGCCAAACTGTCTCGCTCAATACTAAAGGTGTTGCAAACTCGACGGCTGAGGCTGACGGACCGAGACGAGGACGGAGACTAAGGGTGCTCGTCGCCACTGCTTGAGATTAACCGATCCCGCCATACCGCCCCGGATTACCCTTATTGGTAACAGAAGCGGCTGTCGAATCTCGTGGAAGGGCTTGGGATGGGGTCGATAGGTTTCAAAATCCTACCCTGCAGAACATGCAAGTGGCATGACCCGCAGAATTCAGCAGCCTCGGCGGCAACGCATCAGACAGAGCCGACAAGGCAAACCCTTTGTGCATTTTGTAGACTTTGTGGCACCAATGGGGCCACACAATCAACCCGCAGTGCCGCAATTGTTCGAACAAAAGCCTGCAGTTGCCGATGTTCGCAAGCCACAAAGTAACAAGCTGGAAAGTGTCAAACTCACTCCACACCGCACGGTGAAGGATTGCTCTCGTCCTCACACGCTAGACTACCCCAGGCTTTGCACCTTGACTCAGAAAAGCATAGTGCGCGCCCTTCGAAGAGCGCAAAGACCCTCGAGAGATACACGTGGGCTGAAAGTTCCACGCTGGATGAAGGCCAAAGGACAAATCGGAACCGGACGCGGTCTCGACCATCAAGCTCCGGTGGCATGTGTGCGAGTAATTGCCATTATCACACGTTGAAGTCTTGGTGAATCCATCGTGCTTCTTGGCCAGCGGATCCGTGCCTTGATARCGGTTGTATGATTCATTCAGGATTATTGCACCCTCCGTGTAGCCGCTTCACATTGCTTGGAAGTTGGAACTTGTTGAGCGCTTGATATCGCAAGAGTTTCTTCTATTTTCGTTTTGTGCCACAAACTTGTCTTGAACTCTTGGCCTCGGGGATAGTAGGAAAGCATGTGGAGACTGGGAGTGTTATCGGATACGTGGAGTGCATGCCTTGTGGATACTGTGATCTCCAAATGATGAATGGGGAATCGGCCCTTTCACGCGCTCCTAACGTGTGTGGAATTTGGAAAGTCCTTTGAAGTGACTTTTGTCTGGATACTTTTGCGATGTTGATGTACCACGAATCTGATGTCGACGTTCGTCCGAAGCCTTTGTACCAGGCATGAAGCCTTGCGCCACGCTGGCGAAGCATCGCCCAGCTTTGCGCCCCTGTCAGATGCTTGTGGAAATCCAAGCAAAGCGTGACTTTGCTTACCGGAGAAAAAGAATCGACGGACCCAAGGAGATTTAAATTTTCCGAGAATTGGAGTGAACATAGATCGATGCCCATGTCATAGACGGCTCCCACCGATTGTGGTGATTGAACGAGTTTGGTAGCCTTTTGAGCGACGGAAGTTGCATTTTCAAAACACAATATCCGGTGCGTGACGCCGCGACACAGCCCGAGATGCGGATTGTTCGTCGGCAACACATATACTCACTGTCATACTATACAAGTTCCATGAAGGGATGAATTTGAGTGGCWCTCGAATTCATGAGGCTGGTTAACTTGACCAGAGATGCGAGAGGGCCCTCGGGTTTCCACAACAAATTTTGAAATCCGAGCCACGACTGTGCCGCGCAAGACCTCCGTGCGCTGATCACGGCGAAGTACTGGGCGGAGATGAGAAAGTCTGGAGGAGGAGTCTCGCATTCAGCCCGTCCAGGCGAGATAGGGGAGCCAGCGATACATGGCAGTAACGAGCTTCTCTGTAACCTCCATCCCGAGGAGGGCCTCGAATCACTGTGACATAGCCGGCATGGGGTCCTGATCACTTTACCAACTCTGAACCACTTCAAAGGTGGCTGGAACATAGCGGTGACAGCTGTCAATGCCATGCAGCATGCAACGACCAAAGAGTAGGTCAACAAGGCTAGCTGGTCGCGTCGCCATGTCACTCCCACAGCACATAAGAATGAATTCTGAGCCCAGACCATTCTTACTCTGATGAACCATACTGCAGGGCGATATAGCCGCATAGCACACAAAGGCGATGCCGAATGAGCTTGCCGTCATGCCAGCATTTCCCATCTAGCAATGTTTCGAGCTGGCAGGTGATCCAGGCTACAGTATCGGGGTCGCACAGTGGCGAGCGTGACACATGATCCTTGGCAGCAGAGGTGAACGCGCGTGTAGTGGCCAGAAAGGCTTTGCGGAAGAAGGGCGCAAGAGTTGGCTATATGTTTGCCTGGACGATGTTGATTGCGTGGAAGGCGAGTGGCTGAGCGCACGGCAGCACGGCAATTTTTCGGCCGATGCCGCGCGAGGGTGACGTTGGGCTGGAATCTCCATGTCGCAGCATTGTACTACTTCATTTCGCTCTTACACCCCTCTCCTCTGTACTATTTTTGGCGGCCTGATCAGAGCAAACTGCTTCAGAGCTGCAGACCATTGCCTGCAAACACCGAAGCGAGCGCTCTCTGCAGCCATACCAGTAGACCGGAAACAGCGGCAGCGAGGTCATACGCAGGCCTCTGAACACGAGAGCAGGCCACGAGTATGGTATGGAGGACAGAGCGGAAGTATGGAGAATGTTACTAACTTCAATGCTCTAGGGAGTTACCAAGCGCGCCGGTCGCAAAAAGGATGCGCCGCCCGCTCAGCAAGGCGGCGGCAGTAGTGGGGCACCACAAATCCGCAAGGCAGCATACGAGACGAGCAAGAAGAAGGAGGTTGGTGTCTCCGATCTCACATTGATCAGCAAAATCTCCAACGAAGCCATCAACGACAACCTGAAGAAGCGATTCGAGAATGCCGAAATCTACACATATATTGGCCACGTGCTGGTCTCGGTCAACCCGTTCCGTGACCTGGGTATCTATACCGACCAGGTGCTTAGCAGCTATCAGGGAAAGAATCGTCTCGAGGTGCCACCTCATGTATTCGCCATCGCCGAGAGCGCATACTACAATATGAAGGCATACAGCGAAAACCAATGTGTCATTATCTCCGGCGAATCCGGTGCCGGCAAGACAGAAGCCGCCAAGCGCATCATGCAGTACATTGCCAATGTATCAGGTGGAAGCAACAGCTCGATCCAGGAGATCAAAGACATGGTTCTGGCAACCAACCCGCTGCTGGAATCCTTTGGAAACGCCAAAACGCTGCGGAACAACAACTCATCACGGTTCGGAAAGTACTTGGAGATTCAATTCAACGCCCAGGGAGAGCCCGTGGGTGCAAACATCAACAACTACCTTTTGGAGAAGAGCAGAGTGGTAGGACAGATCAAGGACGAGCGCAACTTTCACATCTTCTATCAATTCACCAAGGCTGCGAGCCAGGAGCACAGGACGAACTTTGGAGTACAGCAACCGACGACGTATTCTTATACAAGCAAGAGCAAGTGTTACGATGTGGACGGTATTGATGACGTGGCGGAGTTCAAGGACACACTCAATGCAATGCGCGTGATTGGATTGAACCAGGCGGAGCAAGATGATATCTTCCGAATGCTTGCAGCCATTCTCTGGATTGRTAATGTCTCTTTCCGAGAGGATGAGCAGGGCAATGCGGCGGTGGTCGATCAGTCTGTGATTGATTTTGTTGCCTACCTGCTGGAAGTGGACAATGCACACGTCAACAAGGCACTGACTACACGCATCATCGAGACGAGCAGAGGAGGGCGACGAGGCTCTGTTTATGATTCGCCCATGAACATCGCACAGGCGACCTCGGTACGGGATGCGCTCAGCAAGGCGATATACTTCAACATGTTCGACTGGATTGTACAGCGTGTGAACCAGGCGTTGAAAGCTAGGGGTGCCCTGTCCCACAGTATCGGTATTCTCGATATTTACGGATTTGAGATCTTTGAGCGCAACTCCTTTGAGCAGCTGTGCATCAACTACGTCAACGAGAAGCTGCAACAGATCTTCATCCAACTGACACTAAAGACCGAGCAGGAGGAGTATGCTAGGGAGCAGATCCAATGGACACCGATCAAGTACTTTGACAATAAGGTGGTTTGCGAGCTGATTGAGGAGAAGCGGCCACCAGGGGTGTTCGCCGCGCTGAACGATGCATGCGCGACTGCCCACGCCGACCCAACAGCGGCAGATCAGACTTTTGTTCAAAGACTCAATGCACTCTCTGGAAACCCCAACTTTGCGCCCAGGCAAGGCCAATTCGTTATCAAGCATTATGCCGGTGATGTGAGCTACGCGGTAGAAGGCATGACCGACAAGAACAAGGACAACCTGCTGAAGGATCTGTTAAATCTGGTCGGGCAGAGTTCCAACAACTTCGTCCACACCATCTTCCCTGACCAGGTCGATCAAGATAATCGACGAAAGCCACCAACCGCCGGCGACAAGATCAAGGCCTCTGCGAACGATCTTGTAGCGACTTTGATGAAGTGCACCCCGAGCTATATCCGAACCATCAAGCCCAACGAGAACAAGAGTCCGACGGAATACAACTCCCCAAATGTCATGCATCAAGTCAAGTACCTGGGTCTGCAAGAAAACGTGCGCATCCGGAGAGCAGGCTTCGCATATCGACAGACATACGAGAAGTTTGTGGAGAGATTTTACCTGCTATCGCCGAAGTGCAGCTACGCGGGTGAATACACATGGACAGGCGATGCGAAATCTGGTGTGAAACAGATTCTCAAAGACACGTCCATCCCAGCCGAGGAATGGCAGATGGGTGTCACAAAAGCCTTCATCAAAACCCCAGAGACTTTGTTCGCACTGGAAACGATGCGAGATCGATACTGGCACAACATGGCGATTCGTATTCAACGAGCGTGGCGCAACTATCTCAGATACCGAGCTGAATGCGCTACGAGAATCCAGCGATTTTGGAGGAAGAAGAGTGGTGGCCAAGAGTTTCTTCAATTGCGCGACGATGGTCACAAACTCTTGCAAGGCCGCAAGGAGCGAAGACGGTATTCACTTGTTGGATATCGTAGGTTCATGGGAGACTATCTTGGCATTGACAACCAGGGTGGTGCAGGTGAATTAATGCGCAGCCGCGCCGGTCTCGGATCTGGAGAGAAGACATACTTTTCGTGTCGATGCGAGCTTTTGGTATCCAAACTGGGTCGATCGAGCAAGCCCGAGCCGCGCTTCTTGGTGCTCACAACCAAGGCGGTCTACATCATCAAGCAGGCCATGGYGAACAAGCAGTTGTCGATTCTGGCCGAGCGAACAATACCCGTCGGAGCGATCAAATTCGTAAGCGCGAGTACGTTGAAAGACGATTGGTTTGCTCTTGGCGTGGGTAGTCCACAAGAACCAGATCCACTGGTTAATTGCATCTTCAAAACCGAGTTCTTCACTCAGCTTCGTGTAGTCACACGTGGATCGACACAAATTCAGATTGCGGAGACTGTGCAGTTCAACAAGAAACCTGGCAAGCCTGCTACAATTAAAGTCATCAAAGACCCGCAAGTTCCCCGAGATGACCTCTACAAGAGTGGTGCGATCCACACTGGACCGGGAGAGCCTCCAAACTCTGTGAGCAGACCAACGCCCAAAGGTAAGAGTGTGCCTGGCAAGGCAATTACGAGCGGCAAGCTCCTCAAGAAGAGCACTGGCGGCAAGCTCTCTCAACAAGCAGCACAAAAACAGGGTCGACCAGTCCCGCAAGCCATGCCTTTGCCCGGCACAGCAAACGCGCGACCGGCAGAAAGAATCATGCCACAATTCCCACAACAAGCGCAACCCCAAGCACGTGTCGTGCCACAGCCGAACGGTCATGCGAGAAATGCATCCGCAGCGTCTGCTCGCGCTGTGCCCCCTCCTCCTCCACCTCCTGCCGCTGCCCCTCCATCCAAAGACCCTCACTTCAAGGCACTGTATGATTTCCAAGGCCAGACGAGTGGAGAGCTCAGTCTTCGAAAGGACGAAGTTATCATCATCACCCAAAAGGAAAGCAATGGTGAGTTCACATCTTTTCTCGTGCTTGTTGTTGTGTCTTGACTAATATTCACATTGCAGGATGGTGGCTTGCCAAAAGAATGGACTCGTCGGCGTCTGGATGGGCACCCGCGGCCTATCTGGAAGAAGTCAAGGCCGCGGCTCCTCCCCCTCCTCCACCTATTGCAGCGAGACCACCTCCTCCACCAGCACCTGCTGTCTCTGCCGCTACCGCTGCTGCCAAGGGAAAGGTCCCACCTGCGCCACCCAGCAAGCGACCTGCAGGGAGGAAAGCTGCTCCAGCTGCGCCTGGAACACCGAGAGATAGCGGATACGGTACTAATGGAAGCGGTGATAGTAGAGCGTCTACACCTAATGGTGGTGGCGGAGGTTTAGCTGGAGGATTGGCCGCTGCATTAAAGGCAAGGCAGCAGGCAATGAATGGGAAACAGGATGATGGATGGTAGATTAGATGTACTTTGATTGAAAAGGCATGTTGGAGGCTGAGTGATGGAATGGCCAAGATTGCGATCTCCATAGATTGATGAATGTACAAGAGCTGTACAAAATGATTGGAATTATCAAGGCTCGCCTTTTTGCATTTCACGTAAATCAATTGACAGTTCTGGCCGCTGAATGCGTCGTCGGAGCGCAGTCCGCGGAACTCGGCAGCGCCAGTATTCCAGGGGTCGAGGCTTCATCTTCATGGATCCATCACCATCAAGCCAGACCACAACTTCACATTTTCGCCTGATGAGCACGAAAGCGATAGCGAATGTCGCGAGATGTGACATTCGTCGCTTCACGGCAGGCGCCAATCTATCATGGATTCATCGTTTCCCTGCCCAGCACCATTTTACCGGAAGATGGAGTGCGATTCGCGGAGCCAAGACGAAAACATCAATACCACTGAGTGCTCTACCTCAAGGTGCTCTGGCGCCATTACCACCCGATGAGGACGAGAAAGCTCCCGCTCGGACGTATCCGACTGTGATGCAGCAGCATCTCAACAATGTACGCAAGTTCAAGGATTGTGTCGTGCTCACTCGCGTGGGCGATTTTTATGAGATGTATTTCGATCAGGTGGAGGAATTCGCTCCGCTGGTTAATTTGAAGAAGGCGAAGCGGGCGACTTCGTTGGGGGATGTTTCCATGGCTGGGTTTCAGCATACTCAACTGGAGAGGTATTTGAAGATGTTTGTCCAGGATTTGGGGAAACAGGTCGCCATTAGCGAACAGGTTCCTTTGCCGGAAAGCGAGCGTTCCACGAAGCCTGGGGGCATGCTTTTTGATCGGAGAGTTACGAGGATTGTCACTGCTGGGACTCTGATTGATGAGACGTTCATGGATCCGTTGGAGAACAACTACTTGTTGGGGATTCATATTGCTGGAGTGTTACCTGCTCCGCCGAAGCCGGGAGGTGATCGTCAAGCGTATGAGAGGTATCGGCGGAGTACTAGGATCGGGCTCAGTTGGGTTGATCTTTCCAGCGGAGCTTTCTTCACACAGGMATCTGATCTGGCATCGTTACCATCTCTGGTAGCTCGCATCGGCCCGAGGGAAGTGGTGTTGGATTCAACGTTGGAGTCATCCGATCAGATGCAGTTGAAGAAGTTGATTAGCGATGTGCAGCAAACCATACACTTTCAAGATACAGAGCATGCGGCACGATCTGTAAGCGATTGGACGCCAATGCTAGAACGGCCTGTGTCGGCAGACAAAGAAAGCGAGTTTTTGCCAACGGAAGTGGCTGCTGGCAGCTTAGTATTGGCTTACATCAAGGACAAGCTGCGGGATGTGACCCTGCAGCTCCAACCTCCAGTACGCAGTACTGATGAAGAGTCCATGGCCATCGACAAGCAGAGTCTACGAAATCTTGAGATACGAAGCACACTCCGAGATGGTTTGTTCCAGGGCAGCCTGCTTCATGCGATACGACAGACAGTCACGAAGAGTGGTGCTCGCCTTTTGAGTCAGCGGATCGTCTCTCCGTCCATGTCTCTTTCAATCATCAACAATCGTCTTGATCTCGTTCAGGAAATGCTGGATCAAGAGGCCCTGAGGGAGGATGTTATCGCTTTACTTCGACGCACATTTGATACTTCTCGCCTATTGCAGAAGTTCGCCGTTGGGAGAGGAGACGCAGATGACTTACTCAGTCTGGCGAGAACCATAGAAGTGATGCAAGAAGTGACTAATGTCTTACATGACCATATTCTGGCAAATCAGGAGCGTTCCATGGAGGCTATTACGGAGACGTCCTCAAATATCCCCGCTGGGCTTGATCTTACTTTTCTGTGGGACATACTTGGGCGATTTGACCTGGACGGCCCTGCGAAAGCCGCAAAGAATGTCCAAGCTGCCATTGATGAAGAAGGTCTAAACCAGCAGCAACTTGCGAATCATGCTTCGGAGACAGAGGCCGAGCAGATGGCTGAAGAGGTTGTCAGTGCAGATGCTGCAGGTACGAAAGGTCCGAAGCTCTCAAGACGGGCATCCCGTTCATCGGCCGTTGAGAAGCCAGCGGATACCAAGCCAGACGATATCTGGATCATGAGAAGAAGTGCTTCCACCACCCTTGAGCGTGCTCATGGTGATATCGACAAATTGTTGAGAGCGAAGCAAGATTTGGCAGTGCGGCTAAGAAAGGAACTGAAAGCTGAGAGCTTGACTCTCAAATGGAGTGCGCAACTTGGCCACTTTTGTCATGTCAAGGGCAAGGACGTGCAAAAAACACTTTCATCTCTCGAAGGCGCGCGGACTATAGGATCGACCAAAAGCACAAAATCGTTCTACCTAGCCGACTGGACACATCTGGGGGTGCGTATTGATGATTCGAAGCTACGAATCCGCACGGAAGAGGAACGAGTGTTTGGCAAACTCCGAGCAGAAGTCCTTGAAAATCTCATGCGTCTGCGACGAAATGCTGCTGTTTTGGATGAGTTGGACGTCGCCTGTTCTTCTGCAGCAGTTGCCAAAGAGAGGAATTTGATCCGGCCTATTCTCAACGAAAGCACGTCTCACAAAATCATCGGTGGCCGTCATCCTACGGTGGATGCTGGCTTGAAAGAACAAGGCCGTCTCTTCACCTCCAACGATTGCTCGGTGGGTGATCACGAAAAGATCTACCTCATCACCGGACCCAACATGGCCGGAAAAAGCACATATCTGCGACAGAATGCACTGATTACAATCCTCGCTCAAACAGGCTGCTTCGTCCCCGCAGAGTACGTTGAAATCGGGCTCGTCGACAAAATCTTCAGCCGAGTCGGCTCAGCAGATAATCTCTACCAAGACCAATCCACGTTCATGGTAGAAATGCTCGAAACAGCCGACATTCTCAAACAAGCCACGCCACGCTCCTTTGTCATCATGGACGAAGTCGGACGCGGCACCACCCCCGAAGACGGCGTCGCCGTGGGCTATGCGTGTCTACATCACCTACAGAATATCAACAAATCGCGGGCATTATTTGCCACGCATTTCCACGCTTTGGCGGATATGACGAGGGATTTTGAGGATTTGGCATGCTGGTGTACGGATGTTGCGGTCGAGGGGGATGGGTCTTGGTCGTATGTGCATAAATTGAGAAAGGGGGTTAATCGCGAGTCGCATGCGTTGAAAGTGGCGAGGTTGGCGGGGGTGCCGGAGAAGGCGCTTGAGGTTGCTGAGGAGGTGCTTGCTGAGTTGTTAAGGGAGCATCGAGGTGGGAGTGGACGGGAGGGAGGGCAGGGATGAGAATGGGAGCTCGAGATGATCTTTGAAAGGCTGGGCTGATACGCCGGGGATGATCTTCTTCTCTCTCGCCACAAGCCATAGAACAAAATGATGGAACTACACTCTGCTGTAAAGCACCGAACGATATGGACTACAGCGATGGATTACAGCGATGGAGCACGAACAAGGCACACAAAAAGTTGATTTATATCTGTGTAGACGATCTCCATTCGATTGCTGCGCAGACTCTCTGATCAAGGACTCCTAGCTTCCTTCCACTCACGATCCATCGATACGGTCACCCACCTTCTTCTCAAGTGCAGCCCTGATGCCTTGCCTCGCAGTGAACAGCGGTGATCTTTCAACAGGCAAGCCGCGGGTCTCGATGGCAGCAGCGTCATAGAGAATCTCATAAACCTGCTCAAACATAAAGTTGCCGACAGCTTTCCGTGATTGCAGCATTGCCCGCTGCTTGAGGGAGCACGCTTTTCCGACATCGCGCAACGTATCAACACAAACTCGGAGCAGTCCAAGATAGTCAAATTGAAGCTGCCTCTCGTCCTCGAAAATGATCTCTCCAAGTACAAGCAAGATCTGGCCGGGTGTAAGTCTCTTAGTATTGGACCACTGCTCTGCGATGACTTTGTCTTTGATGCCACAATGTGCCGTTGCGTAGCCTCGTACTGCGTCATACATGACCTTCATAGGCAAGGAGCGGTCGCGTAGTACGAGGGTTCCGGTATCGTGTGCGCTGAAATATGAAGCGGATTGCAAGACCACGCCCTTGTTACTGATGACCTCGACGCTGGGAATCTTGGGACGATGACTGCCAGTCACGACTTCGAGTGGGTGTCCTAATGCCATCGCGTACTGTCTCGCTGCAGACAGTACGCTTCCGTTCCCATGCCGTAAGAAAGCAGTGCTCTGTCTGCTCACGACATGGTCAAGATCTGGCCAGTCGTACGACGTGCCATGCAGCAGTTTGGTGGCGTTGTGGATATGAGCGGCTGCGAGAACTACGCCTCTGCTATTGCAAAGAGCAATCTCGTTTCGGTGAGCTATCAAGCGGAGCTTCCAGGTCAAGTGACCCGCGAGTATGGGCAGGGTGTTGAGAACACTGAGCGGCATGAAGAACGCCTCAAGCTGATCGGAATTGGCTGAGAGATTCTGCTGAAGATTCCATCCCTCACGTCGAGCCTGGTCATAACAATGCGGCCTAGCAATGCAACATATCATCTGCATTGTATAGGGAGCTGTATCGGGCGTGTTGATTTTTGTGGGCTCGTCAAGCTGGTCGTACCACGCAATGTAATCGATGGCTTTGGTCTCGATTTGGTCCAGGATGGGCTCGTAGTCTCTGACGCCGCGAGCCAGGTCACCTTCTAGGAAGTCGTAGAAGTCCATGTACAGTTGCGTTGCAGCCACGAATCCAGCGTTCCAATGCGGCGTCGCAATGAAGCGGCCCAGTTGCTGCGTGTACTCATCCGCGAACGACAGAAAGCCGGCAATGGGGTTCTGAACTCCACGCCCGTTTGGAGCAAGGAAGCCAACAAATGTTTTCACGATGCTTAGTAGCGCTTTTCCGAATGGATGATTTGAGAAGACCTCAGACTGCTGTGCTCTGTGAGAGTGCTTTGTGCTCTTCATTTCTCTTGCGAGGCGGTTGACGTCCTGCAACAAGTTCCAAGCGGGGATACAAAGGACTTCACGGTCCAGAGTCAGTCCGGCATCGTTGTCGTGGGCAGACTGAGTGGAGAAGCTGGACATGGTGAAGAGGTCCTCTCCTAAGCAATCGACAATGTCTGTGAATGATGGAAGATCCGGATGCGCCTCATGAAACTCGGTTGCGACAACGATCGAGAGCTGCACTGCGTGTTCATGGAGTTGGCAAGCCGCAAGCATGCTGCTAGGTTCGCCGGCAACGAGTTGTTTGCGTGCGATAGCTGCTTGTTCTCTCAAGCCGTTGAAATCCTTAAGGAGGCCCCAGATCTCGAACAATGTCGTAAAGACTTCRTCACCCTCCAATGTGATTATCGTCTCGTCCGTAGGAGGCACTTCGCGCGCGTTACCACTAATCTCGCTCAACGGAAGGGTAGTCGACGATGTCAGAAGGTCGTCGCTAACATCTTCGAGGTCGAGGTGTAAGAACAGACTGCCGAGATCTGCCTCCGAGCTATCTGCTGCAGGTAGCTTGATTGTCTTTTTGCGCTTCGGTTGCCTCTTTTTCGCCTCTTGCTTCAGAATAGCGAGTGTTTCCTCGAGTGCTTTAAGAAAGTAGCGGTGCCTCGAGTTCGACTCTGCATGTTTCTTTGCGTCTCTCTGATGTGGGCGGAGGCAAGAGTACCAGTCGCAGCACCATCTGCGTCCGTTGATGACATCGCTGGCAACATAGAGCATCTCGAGTGGAATGGCAATCTTCGAGTCGGCCTGCACGATCGCTGTGGCCATACCCTTAAGCTCATCGACCGGAATGTTCTTGACTTTGGGTTGTGGCTTAAGTGTAGCCGCATGCGCGGTCGTCTGCTGGCTTTCTCCGTGTGCTCGCGCGCTTTCGTCGGACAGCCACTTGAGGAACTTTGCTGTGCCAGCTTTGTACCTCTTACAAGTATCGATAAGAGTATCTAGGGAGGAAGACATGTTGATTGGGATGCTGGCGTTCCAGTACAAGAATGTGGGAGATTGTGCTGTAGTCGAGCTGAAAGTCGTCGAAGTGTGGTGTGTAAGGACACCTGGAAGCCAAGTGGGTTCAAGTGAATATTCGGAGCCGGAGAATTGAACTTCCGGGCTGTGTGACGAGCCCGACCAATCACCAGCTTTCCATCTCAGCCAGCGGCAAGTCAGGGAGACTAGATCCCGGTGGGGAGCAGACGGGCCAGCTGGATTCGAGTTACCACAGAATGCTTTCGTGATGATGAGAGATAGCTGGATCCTCCGTGATTTGACAGGGATTCCTTTGTCGATTTAATGTGTAGTCTGAATCCTTGCGTATATGCGAGGTACGAGGAACATCGTTGCTTGGCGCTTATGTGGGCGCCGCGAGATACTAGGCTCGATTAGGTCGTAATATGAAGTGAATATAATAACTCGCACGGTCTGAGCCATCTTTGATCAGAGCGAAAGCTGGACCATACAATCTGCGTTTGAGTTTCTCTCTGTCGAGTTATAGCAAGACCGCCTGTGTTGAGTAGATGTTGCGGCCAGTGGTGGGCTACGATGATTCCAGCCCGCGTCTGTAAACATCGATGGTGTATCGAAGGGCGCGAATGACAAATAAGCTGAGTAACAATGTGAGTAGATGCCCATCAGTTACGCGGTGCGGTACGATTGACGAATTCATCACTCATCCTGCGCATCGTTCTTGCAGTTGGGAACTGGCAGGGGCGATGAGGACATTTTGGGGAGCTGGCCTCAGGCCCATCACTACACGATGTCCGGAGGCGGTCGCAGTACATCTTGTCCCTTGAAAGGGCTCGTGAAACTTTACGGCGCTCAAAAACGATGCACGATTGAAGAATTCTACTGTGGATGATGCAGGGAGAAGAAGGTGGTAAGGATAAAGTTGAGAAGATTACGTGAGCAATCATCTGCTTTGACTTTTGTCGCTTTGTACGTTTCTCCTCCTCTCTTTCATCAACATTCATCTCGCATATCCGGAATATACCAGACGTTACAGWGTTTGTGTACTCATCGCCATCCGTCATCACAGGCCAAAGAATTGCCTGGAATCTTCTTCAAGCTCAAGCAGAACTTTGTTGTACACGGCCTTTCGAAACCCCAGGTCTTCCAGGCTCTTCTTTGCCTCGTCGAGTTCGCAATGTATACAACGACGAACAACATCACTCCACCGCTTTCCGAACTTGTCACTGATGATTTCCATTCTCAGTAGCCGATCAGCGGTCTGGAAGTCGGAGAGCTCGCCCTTGGATCCATCCGCGTTCAACTCATCTTGCTCATGTAAGTCGTCAATTGACTTTCCCATGCACAGCTCGATGAGAACGATGCCGAGAGAAAACAGAGCCTGGTTCTTTATCAGCATTGCAGCTACTCCTCGTGGCAAACATGCAGCTGTCGTTTGAGCTTGGAGCTTCACATCTTGAGAGATGAATGGATGCTGAGATAAGAGCTTGCCGTCTTTACTGATCAAGGTGATGTCCTTTCTGCTCCACATGTTCTGCAGCCAGGGAGTGTCCCGAAGCGAAAGCATACCGGTCCTATATGAGGCCTTGTTAGCATCGTTTGAAGTCCGTTGCTAGGAAGCTCTCGGACACGACGAGTCGCTTCGCTGATGCTGTCAACGGGGGAATTCTCCAACAGATCGAAGTCTGAAAAGGCCCTTCTACTGATCATGAGACTGGTTTCTTGACAAAGCCTCCATGTTTGAAGGTTAAAGAGACCTCCCCACCGAGAGAGTCGCTCGGCAGAACACCGAGAGATCTTGTTGAAGGGCCCACCTCGTTGGAGAAGCCTCCTGTTGACAGCTCTCTGCATCGCGAACTCGACGAGTTTCCAAACTACTTACGCCAGAGGGACTGCGAGGCGGCGAGCATCTGCCCCTGTTAATCGATAGGATTGCTGCTTCTCCAGAACGCCGGCTAGAGACTGAATCGATAGAGGCGAATGATCGATAAGCCGGATTGTCGGTGAATACAAGCAATGCCTATGCTGACCTGCGAGGACATAGCCCAAGCAACTTCCGCATTGCATCGTCCCAATACTGTGGATGCTCTCGCAAAGATCGTGTATTTCTGTAATGTTTTGGATTTGCGTCGTGGAAGACGCGGTGCTCTGGATCGACTTTGGCGGTTCGAAAGTGACCATTCGACTTTGCGTACGTACAAACGATGTGCTGGTCGCTGTTACAACGGTGTGCGTCGCGACCGAGACGGGCGCCGTCGTCTCAATCAGCTTGATCTCGGCTTCCTCAATCGACCAGCGAGGCACTTTCTGCTTTGGATGCACTACTTCATGGTGCAGCACAATCCTGAAAGAAGTCCCCTCGGAGAGTGCTGAGGTCTTTTCCTCCATGTACGTTTCTTCCACCGTCGGTTTGAGGTACATACTGACTCTGTGCGGCTCAGAGCAGGATGTCTGCAGAGCTCTTTGAAGGCCATTAAAGACACTGCTGGCGCGTATCCTTATGCTTTCGAAATCTGGAAGTTTGCGTGATTTTAAACAGGCTTGCAAAGCGCGAGTCTGACCTGTGAGTCTCTCCAACACCACGTTATCGTCTCTAATCTCTTTGATCAGATCGAGGTAGCCTGACTTTCTCAACGCGAAGCCGAATCGCTTGTATGCTTTCCGGAACGAGACGGCCGTGGCTTTGCATGGTACCTACATATTCCGTCAGCCGCCATCTACATTGGACATCCGCACGACGAGGCTAACTTCTCCTTTAGGCCCGAGATGAAGACGTTCCATGAACTCGCTCAACGTTCTTGCAATGCCCTGTACATGTTCGATGTACAGCATGTACGAACCTTGAAGTCTTTGCTTCAAAGCCGTGCGGACTTTGTCGCTGTCCCAGCCCTGGTCCAATGTGTCAAGAAGCTGCTTTTGCGTATCATGCTCAAGACATTCACTGAGAAGAATCTGCAGTGTATTGCGGAACATGAGCTGTTCGGTCTGGAGCTTTAGCACCACCACTTCGAATTCAGCCGCGGCATGCTTTGTGTCCTTGATGGTCTTTACACATTTCTGGTAATGCTCCAGTCCTACGATACAGAGGTAGAGAAGTCAGTATCAAGCGCAGATCAAGCACTAGTTGCGGCCGATCTAGAGACGACGTATGGGGAATTCAGAGCTTGCCGCCTCTCTCGCCTTTCCTGGAGACAATCGACGACCACGCTCGAGATCGATAGTTATGCTAACAAGAACAAGCAGTCTTGCGGAGAGTCAAGTCTTTCCTTGGAAGTCTCTTCCTAATTCCAATCTCACCGGTCCTTGGACGCTCAGACTGGGAAGCTTACCTGAAATAATCAACGGAATCGTTCCCAGAACCACTCCAATAATCTCTATACCAGACATCGCGGCTGGTGTCGCGAGGATCTTGTTGTACAAACAGCTTCTACTCGTGTTAGAGATTGTCCAGATCCACAAATTATTTCGAATATCCCAGCGCTCGTGCGTTGACCGCGAAACAATTCTCGCAAAAGTATTACAAGCTCTGGGATTTGAACATAAAGAACAACGGCATGCAAAGAGATGTTGTAGTGCAAAGAGGTCGCTTTGGAGTCAGGCTATGAAGTTGCGGCTGAGGCTCTGGGCGCTTGCAGCCCACCGCGGCCGAGATCGCACAGGCTGCATGAGGCTGATAAAGCCGGACTTGGACCACGCATGTTGCATCCAGCCATCTCACCCTCAAATACAACACTCAAACGACACGATCCGTGCATGCTACATGTACACAGGCTATCTAGTTGGCCGTGACAATTTCGAGGCCTTGCCCCAAGGCGAGCGCTGACAAGTCCAATGGATATCCCTCTGCTTGTACGACGGTGCTTGGAAAAGTTCAAGGCACTCTCTATCAGCGAGACACAGCACGCAGAACGGATTCTGGATGAATCAGGACGATTTAGAATATGGGCTGGTAATGTCTCTGCACATACCTCAGGACGGAGATCACTTCAGCATAGACTGAGAGACTCATCCGAGTTGTCAAAGGCAGTGACAAATCATCTTAACAACCTGTTGAGGCATCTGAATGATGGTATGATAAGCGGAATTCCCCTAACTTCGCCTGCTGACATTATTACCAGTCTCGAGTCCTGCATCGGACGATGAGGAATCCGACAATGAGGCATCCGACGATGAGGTTTTCGATGATGTAGCTTCTGAAGATTCCACTGACGAGACCTCCGACGAAGATGACCGCGACCTCTTTGAAATGGGGGACTCCATATCCCACGATGTGCAAGCTCTTGAAATGATTGGGGAGATTATCAACTGCTTGATGCGTATCTCAATGGCTTTGAGGAATCCTGCTCGCAATGACCAGATACGATATGCGGAGACGGCACTTTCGAAACTGTTCGAGCCTCGTGATATCGAACATGTACGCATGAAGTTTCCATCGACCTCGGACGGCCTCACACAGAGGCTGRGAAAGTCCATTTCTCGCCACAGACAGTACTTCAAGTATCGCAAAGAGCATCACGAGAAGCTTGCGCATGGTATCGACATGGATGCTGATGATGAAGGAGAGAAACAAAGCACAGCGGCAACATCATTGTTCCAGCCGGAACAAATTCACCAACAACCACACCAAGTGGGTACTCCCAAGACGCATCGAGAAATACCACTAACCTGGTGAATCTTAGGGCATTGCCACTTACGACGAGTCCGACTTGGAGTCTGTTGGAACAGCCACTTCTTACGCCCCAAGCCAGACCGGAGACTCAACTCTAAGGCCACCTTCGCGACCATTGACAGCTACAGACGATCTTCCATTCGAATGCTCGATTTGCTATCATTTTATCAATGCTCCGAACGAGCGTTTGTGGAGACAACATGTCTATGAAGATCTTCCGCCATATATCTGTTTATACGAAGTGCGTATGAAGCTGCATCGGAAACTAAAAATATCTCCACTAACGAGATGTAGGATTGTAAAGCTGCCACACGCCAGTTCTCCCGGAGGCGAGACTGGCGAAATCATATGCAGGAGCACTTCCGGTACTGGATCTGTCCCTTTGAATGCCGAGACACATTCGAGACATCAGCTGAGCATCAAGATCATCTTCGGTCTGTACATTCAGAGCGACTTGATCAAACCACCATGATAAGTCTCAGCGAATCTTGCGCTCGAAGCAACAAGACTCCATTGCTTCGCTGCCCGTTTTGTGAGCTTGAGAAGCCGTCCCAAAACGCCTGGTTCAAGCATGTCGGACATCACTTGGAGCAGTTGGCTCTGTTTGCACTACCGAAGCATCTTCTCGCGCACGACTCGGATGATGATGATGACGAGCGTTTGAGCGATTCGGACGTGGAACCGGTGTCCGAAGAGGCCATTATCTTGGGACAAGAACCTGAGCCTGAAAGTGATAGAACCGCCCAGACCATCGAAAAGCCTGCAACGGTATCGGAGCTGATCGCGTTCGTTAAGAGCGCGCTCGATGCCGACGTGGATCGGCAGGAGTCACAGATGGGGTCAACGCTGGATTTAAGCCATAGGAAGCTCAGTACGCTGCCGCTGGAACTTATACCATTGATCAAGGACAGAGTCGAAAGACTAGCACTGTCCCACAATCCTCGCATTACTCTACCAATAGAGATAGGCCAGTGCGATCGACTTCGTTATCTGAATTTACGATGGAACAACTTGAAGCACTTCCCCGATGCTGTTCTAAGCCTGGACAAGCTCGAAATCCTGGACATTAGCAAGAACTCGATCGAAATTATACCGGAGAGTATCAAGCAGATGACCAACCTCAAATTCTTAGCCATAGCACGAAATCGGATCAAGCGTCTGCCCTATGCTCTGGGCGACATGAATCTCTTGAAGCTCAAAATCGACGAGAATCCAATCGAATTTCCACCCCCTGAAGCATTGAAGGAAACGACGAGATGGACGAGTGTGTTGGTCGAGTCGGAAAGGGATAGAGATATTTGTAACCGTGTCAAGCACTACATGAAGACCGGAGGGCGGCGCGAGATACGAGGGTTTGATGAATCAGTTCCTCTGAGCAACAGGACGGAGTTGATCGGCAATGATCTTGTTGCTGCAGAAGACTCTCAAGCGTTGAAGGTCAGCAAGCTTGAGATGGATCTCAACCAGGAAGAAGAGCCAACGGACACAATATCTGCCAAAGCCGACCTTACGTCCGAACTACCGCCAGTTGAGAATGACACTGAACGGACAATCTTAAACGATGAGTTCGATCTTTCATTAACGGCTGGAAGTCGAGATGGAACTGCAGAGACGCTACAAAGAGATTTCGATTGGCAGCAACGTGTTCTGCGGCAACTTTCGTTGAATCAGGAGAGGCTGGAATCTACACCAGGGAGTTCCAAAAAAGTTCCTGAAGACATCATCATCTCGGATTCAGAAGCTGAGCCCGAGAATGGGATGCCACCGAGTATTGACGAAGAGCTTCCCGCCAACCCAACCGAAGGTAATGATGACCCCGTGTTGGATTCTTTGGAAGGAAACATCTATCTCAAAGACGGAATCGGCAGGGTCCACAGCTTCCCAATACACGCATGCAGAACCATGGCTGATATGGATGCGCTTATCGAGCATGCTTTCTCTCATGTCGGCACGCATTACAGATACGTTGTTCACCGTCACTATAATCTCAGGGATCCAAGCGGCGAGATTATCACCCCTCAGACCTGGCCACAGGTAGTGCATCCGGGCTTGGAAGTTACCATGGAGTTTTGGGCCGCTTTACGGGAATCTCCCAACGGAAAAGAGACCGATGCGGCTTTGCTTGAGTTTGGGAACAACTACGATACAAGATGGACTCGATTTCCACGTGGTGACTTGAAAGTGATTGAGCCTGAGTTTGAATGGATTAAGGATCTTGGGGATCTTCATGCTGGATC
The DNA here is from genome assembly GCF_900074925.1 of Ramularia collo-cygni. NCBI lineage: Eukaryota > Fungi > Ascomycota > Dothideomycetes > Mycosphaerellales > Mycosphaerellaceae > Ramularia > Ramularia collo-cygni. Next base: position 287,899 of record NW_019716261.1, read on the forward strand.
CTCATCCAAGACACCAAGAAATGTCTCGCCAGTGGACCAGAACAGGGGTCTGAAACCCGAGCATCTCGACATGGAGTCTCTGTTCAGCAAGAGCAGAGATGACGATAATAACATCTCGCTCGGTGAGATCTCGCCGTCGCGTGATGATGACTTTCCTCCGTCGGATGATGAGGTATATAAGCTATCTGACCACGCAAAGTACAGCGACGAGCAGCTGAAGCAGTCGGACAGCCGACGTGTTGGCCACCCTCTATCCCCATCTTACGCCGACAATCTTCCTGATGAAGCTGTGCTTGCATCCCCTGAGCAGGATAGTACCTCTCAAGATGTAGCCACTTCCTCCGAAAGCCCCACTATCCCTGGAACCGACGAAGGCCACTACAGAGACCATCCACTATATAGCGAAGGACCGCGCGCTGATGGCCTCTATCGCTGCCCATTCTCAACGGATCCGAGCTGCTCGCACAAAGCTACCACATCTAAGAGCAGCTACGATAAGTTCATCGACTTCCACCTGAAGCCATTCCGCTGCAAGGTCGAGACTTGCTCCCAGCAAGCGTTCTCTTCCACAGCCGCTATCCTGCGTCACGAAAGAGAGGCTCACGGTATGCACAGTGAGCGCCCTCACCTTTGTCCTTATCCAGGCTGTGAGCGTGGGTTGTCTGGTAACGGATTCCCGAGAAGGTACAACCTGTATGACCACATAAGGCGTGTCCACGTCAAGGATGAGTCTTCCACTCGCGATATTTACGGTGCCTCGCCAGAAGATGTGGAGCGGGTTCCTCTGGCCAAGCACCTTGTTACAGAATCGGAATCTAAAGAAGTCGAGAGCGTGACGCAGATCTCGTCTACAGAGAGTGCATCGTCGCGCATTGAACCAGACCAGACATTAGGAGAAGGGCAGCCAGAGTCCTCACTACAAGCTTCCAAGCCTATATCAGCTTCTCCTGCAGCGACCAGCTTTGTTGGAAACACAGGTCGAGCAATTGAAGATTCTGACCTGGCGCCTGGACAGTCACTATTTGGGAAGGATGTTCGACAAGCGATCTCAAACGATGTGCCCTCTCCTTTATTAAAAATTGAAGGCCGAGATGGAATTGCCCAAACGCGACAAGAAGAGTTCGATTGGCAGCAATCTACTCTRCAGCACCTTGCGAAGAATTCAGAGGAGCTGGAATCTACAGGGAGTTACCAAAGAAGAGAAGCCAATTTTACCGCTCGAGGATGGCCCAATCCATTTGGAATTGATGAAACAATGCCCAATTTATTCGAAACTGAAGAGAAAATGCCCAATCCATTCGAAATTGAAGAGACATTGCCCAATGCAGACTTGGTTCCCGAAATCGAATACCCCAAATCCCTTGGTCTGCATGGTGCGGGAGACAAGTTCGCTTCATACGCCGACTGGATCAAAGTAAACAACGCGATGGACGCTCAGGGAAGTCTGGCCCCTGACTCTGACAGACCCCGTGAGGAGAAGTCGCAAACGCGCGCGCTGTATACCCCTGAAGTCAGAGCGGATGTCATGGCCCACAGAAATGCCGCTGATATCGCCAACGGACCCGCCGCCGAGACCATTCTATCGACTGCTCCGCGAATTTCACATACATCCGGTGTAAGCGATGGTGAACAGCAGAATCTTGAGCTTGAGGAGTCAGCGTCTGTGTTAGATATTGCGATTGACTATGCCGCATGGAATTCACGCCGACGGGACCAACAGCAGGATGCACTTCAAGTTCCCACAGTCGCTAGAGGGCGTGTCCGCGCAAAGCAAGCCTCTTCACCCTCAGTGCGAAATCTCCCAAGCACCCGAAGCCCGGCCAAGTCCCCACACCTACCCGCCTCAGTTCCTGAACAATCTGATACGGAACTCACTGCGTCCCGCAAAGCGAGCACCAAAAATCCCGCTACCTTCCAATGTACTTACTGTTCGAAGCGCTTCACCAGAGCATATAACCTTCGCTCGCATCTTCGCACTCACACCGATGAACGACCGTACGTATGCACGGTTTGCGGCAAGTCGTTCGCTCGTCAACATGACCGAAAGCTCCACGAAGGTCTGCACTCTGAGGAGAAGAAATACGTGTGTCGTGGTACTCTCCAAAGTAGTGGTTCGCAATGGGGTTGCGGCAGACGATTTGCTCGTCCAGATGCTCTTGGGCGTCATTTCCGTTCCGAAGCTGGACGGGTGTGCATCGAACCACTTCTCCATGAAGCAAATGCGGATCGAAAAGGGGGACAAGAGGAGCCACCTGCTGAGACTACCACTCAATTAAAGCCGAACGTCTCTGATGGCCTCTTCCCGACTGCGTTATTGCGGCAGTATCCTGCTCTGGCGGGTATTGATTCGAATAACCCTCATCCGAGAAGACCACTACCGGATGAAGGATATGACGGAGATAGCGGGGGTGAGCACGCTACGGATGATGAAAGTGTGATGTTTAGGAGGACCGAGTTGTCGTAAAATATCTAGGAGAACTAACTGAAGATCTATATTACGGCTACTACATGAAACGCTTTGTTTGATAAACTTACACTAGCAACTGTTCTATATCGTTCTGTTGTATAAGGAGTTCAACATAAATATGTTAGGCCGAAGCACCGTCATACGATTCTATATGTCTGACTTTAATTTGCCTAGAAAGGGACAGCAGCACCATTCACCGAATGTGGTGCTCGCTGCTGCATTCCTCAAAGGCAAGCATCTGACACAGCCTCTCATACGCCACTGGATGATACAAAGATGAATGTGATGCGCAATTCATTGTTATACGCCAAAGTCGCCATTGGCACCGGAATCCAACCCACGTTGTAGCCGTACGCTGAATCAGTGTAGAAACAAAAATCCCATAGCAGCGTCCCCCATCTCCCCCTCCCTTCAAGAAAAGTCATCCATATCCTCAAGAATATCGCTCGTACGCTCATACCGAGAAGTCCAGCATTTTCAATATCACATTATGGATATCCAGACTCATATCGATAGGGAATTTTCCCTCTCGGTATCTATCTCGAATGACATCGTCCTGTGTATACTCGCAGAGTTCCGGAAAAAGGTAGCTGTCCATGCCAAAGGTGGTACAAAAGTGTTCCTAAAGCGAAAAATATCTGTTCTTTGAGAAAATTCGTCGGCTCCTGCGAGTGGATGGCGGGACTTTGCGTGTTCTTGCGCCATAGATTCCAACTCGATTGTCCCGTCAGGACGAGACAATTGACCCTGGAGATCCCCGATTTTGGCGGCAATCCTGTTGTTGTTGTTGTTGTTGTTGTTGCGGAGTAGAAGTCAAGAATACATTGCGAACATGTATGTCACAGTGGATGAAATGGTGTTCGTGGAGATGAACCAGACCACGAACGACGTCTTTCCCAATTTCCACTTTCTGATGATTGGGTAGGATGGTGCTTTCTTTCGAGTACGTCGTGTAATGCTCCTTGATCGCAATATTCAAGGAGGAGGCCATCCTTGTTGAATCCCTTGTAGGCTTACCAGGTTTTCGTGAAATCCAATCCGAATGTAACGATCAGCTTCCGCGAGGAGACTTTGTAGAGCGGAGTGGGTTTTACAGAGTGGGTATTTGAGCACAGTATGACCATCTTCCATGAGCCCGATGTAATGCTGTCCAGAAGCCGCAATGTATTCTTTCACTCCGTCAGGCTGCCAGTAGAGACTACTGGGGGACGGACGTTCTCATTCATTTCCTGGGGAATAATGAAAGTGATTGTACGGTTGAAAGACCAAGTGTAGACAGATCATCTCAAGTTTCGGTGCAGTCGACCCAACCGGCCCGTTGCCGCCCCCCGGCGTACCTTACTCTGGCAGGTAGGTATCTTGACTACGACAAGCTTCCACCACCGGATGAGGAATTTCAAGACTAACGTAGCGTAGATGAGTTTGATTTGCTGCTTCCAACTAAGATGAATCATTCGTGTGCCGAACAGAGGTTCCGAGAAGAAGGGAAAAAGAAGGAAACATGTGCTCCATAGGCTCACGTACAGAGAACGTATGAAACAAGGTCACGCAGGGTAATGCGTAGCTTAGCAGTTTGAAGCATAGATGTTGACTTTACGGCACTCGGCGGCTAGATGGCACTATTTACCAACCTTCTCAAATGATAATTCAAGGAATTGATTCGACAAGACACAAGCCATTCAAGCCCAAACGCCCACCAGCGCCATCAACATAGCCCCCCCAACCACACTCCCACAAGCCAACAATCTCCTCCTCCCAAAAAGTTCCACATAACTCTCCTCACTCAAAAAGTCCTCAGCAAGCAACTGCACCAACCCCGCATACATCAACAACCCACAACTAACAGCATTAACAATCCCCACCATCAAAAGTCCCCCCATACTCATCGGATCATAAAAACCCTGCAACCCCAACCCCAAAGCTTGCCCCACGGGGGTCGTGATACCATACATAAGAGACATGAGCCAGGGTTTCGGGGAAGAGGTGCTGAAAGATGCAATGGCTGCGATGCGGGAACCTAGAGCTAGCCCTTCGAAAGTTTGGTGGAAGGATATGGCTATTAGGAGGACGATGAAGGAGGAGCCGGTGGAGACTGAGAGGGCTAGGCCGATGAAAATTGAGTGGAAGAGAATTCCGGCTTCGAGCATTAGACATTGGAGGACGGCGCGTTGTTCGCTGGGGGAGTTGGGGTCGATGTGGTGGGAGTGGGAGTGGGAGTGGTTGTTGGCGTGGGAATGTGCCCAGGAGACTTTTCGGGTATGTTTGGGGCGGAGGGTCGCGTTGTTGTTGTTGTCGTCTGATGAAGAACGGTGTCCGGTGAGAGGTTGTGTGTCTTCTTCTTCTTCTTCGTAGACTGCTGGATCCAACTCATCGAGATCGAGATCCGAGTCCTCTTCATCCTCGTCATCTCTATCCCTCGGGGGAGTGCGAGGCAGAGGTTTATTCACAGATGCACTGCTGATATCCCCATTACTAACATCTCTATATCCTCCCACTTGTCTCCCTCCTCCTCCCAAAGTACCTCTCCCTGCAACTCCACCACCACCACCCTCCACAACCCCCGCCTCCCCMCCCCYCAAACTCTGAAAATCGACCGTCTTATGCGAATGACCCGCCCCTCTCGTCGCAAAAAACATTTCAATCCCCACAACCACCAAAACACTACACATAGCAATAAACCCCGGCATAGCAGGGTACGTATCCGTCCAAAAAGGCGGCAGACACGGGTCTGTGAGATTCGTGTATGCCGTAGGGAGGAGATGGACAAAAGCCGTGGCGATGAGGACTCCCGTGCCGAAATGTCTAGAGATGAAGAGGGCTTTGTTTGGGACGGGGAGGGAGGGGAAGCGGCGGACTATTAGGGGGAGGGAGCAGGCTAGTGTTGATAGGGTGAGGATGAGGAATAATGCGAAGACGTGGATGCCGATGTTGTAGGGCGTCGTGGAGGATTTGTTGGAGCCGCATGTTGGGCGCGGAGGAGGGTCTTGTTGTTGTTGTTGTTGTTGTTGTTGTCGGCGTTGGAGTTCGGCGCGGAGGAGGGCGAGGGGGATGGTATGGATGATGGCTGGAAGGATATATGGGTGAGTATTTGATGACTGTCACATGCAAACAAAACAATGCCGAGTGAATGAAGCAAGCAAGATAGGAGAATGGGGAGTTTTGGCGTACGTTCTGTCACCCCATCTTGGGTCATGATGGTCGCGAGAGTGTGGGTATTGAAAATGTGATACCCTGCACAACCATTGTACAATCCACGTGGTTGGGAGATGGGAATTGTGCGAGGAAGGGAGCGCACCTCATGCGTCGCGGACTTTCCAAGTTTCAAGCTCGGTCGATCGTTTGTCCAAGCCCCCGGGTTGATCCGCGCTCGTGCTCGGAGCCTTTGCCGAGTCGGCTGCTCCCGGAACAGGGGTAGCTTCCACTATCATCACCACGGGCACCAATACGAACACCAACAAATTCATCCAAAACCATCGATCAAGGTGACATCAATCGTATTGAACTCTTCGGAGCAAGAAGGTATACACGTACATACACACAAACCTCCCACAACAATCACACCCTCACTTTTCCCCCTCCTCAACTTTCCCCCCACCCGTAGTAGGCAACCCCATAAAAATCTTAAAACTATCATAAATCATCCACTGCAACCCCGTAAGCGTCCCAATCATCACAATCCTCACGGGTAGACCGTTCCACAGTCCTGAAAACCCTATATCTTTATAAATCCTCCCAACAGCCTGGCCAAAACCTTCTCCGGCTTGTCGATTGGCATTCAATTTACTAACCATGACGTCCGCGGGATGACTGACAATCGCACAGAGGATTCCCGCGAGGTATCCACCGCTGAATGCCACGCCGGTCTGTTGGAGGGAATTGTAGTCGGATTTCTGGCCGGGGAGGGTTGCGTAGATTTGTTCAACGATGGTTTCGAATGAGGCGACTGGTTCGTGTGCCTCTTGGTTAGTGTGCTTGCTCGCCGAATTTACTTGTGGGGATGGGAGAAAGACATACATTTCATCATGGTATAAGGGATTTGGCGGCCCCAAAGAGGTGCAATGCCTTTGTATAACCCAGCGACTCCTTCAGTAGCGACGATCTTGCTGATTCCATCCCAGGCTCCGTTGGCGAATGGTGGCATGGTGGTTTGCATGCGGACTTTGACGGCTTCGAGAGGACAGAGACCAATGTCTGCGATGAATTCTGCGGAGGCGGACCCGGCGAGGTAGACGTAGGTTTTGTATTTTTCGGCATTCTCGGCGCCGACTTGGTCGGAGTAGAACTATAGGTAGAACTGATGATCAGTCGTTGTGGAGATATCGATGGATGAATAGTGTTATCTCCCCACCTTTTTGAAGAACTCGTAGAAGCCATACTTGAAGGCTCCTTGTACTGAATATCCAAAGAATGTAGGCGAGCCTCCGGTGTACAGTCCTCGTACACCCTCTGCTTTGATGATTTTACGCCAGCCGTCGACGTTGCCTTTGTAGAGCTTTCCGTCGATTTGACGACGGCACTTGACAAGATCGAGGGGAGTCACCGCCCAATGCGTGGCGCCGCAAGCCATGAGACCACCAAAGGTACTAAAATGTCCAATACATTAGCACATGCGGGTGGGGCTGGAATCAATACTTCTGTGCGCTTTACCATGTTGCGTAGTACTTGGGACTATAAAGCTCAATGGTCCCGGCTTTGGCTTGTGCAGCCTTGGAGGCTTTGGTCAATTCAGCTTGGGCAGCATCGCTGAGCTGGGTCGCCTTGTTCTTCGCGTCTTCCGTAACGCTCCAGGAGCCATATAAATGGGAAATGTCCTTTCGCTGGGCCGAAGCGGGCTCTCTTTTGGGTGATGCATAAGGTGATGCATGGGCAAATGTAGCGCTCAAAGCGCTGGCAGATGGGAATAGGGAAGGCATTTCGAGATTGCTATCTTGGGAAGCTGATTAGCTTGTGTGAAGCTCTATGAACAGTTCCACCCCATTGAGATGGATGTGGTTCATTTTGTATGGAGAAAAACAACCCTTCACTTACTTCACTCTGCTTTGCGCAGACAATGGTATCAAGACTCGGTGAAGAGCAGGACTTTGACAAACGAGAGAAATGTTGCGGCTGACCTGGTCGTTTACATGCCGCTGCTGCCGTGTGACGTCTTACTCGCCAAGATCGGCAAAGGAGTTATCGGCCATAGCGAACTTTTTCGCGAGAAATGGGAAAATGAGCAGGAAAAAGAGAGGAGAGACGGAAACAACGAGATGATTCCATCGTCAAGAATCATCATGATGGTCAATATCGCTGTATACTGTTATCCCTCCACCCTGACCACAATCGGCTTGGAATGAGACATGTTCGTGCCAGCAAAGCGGAATCAAGAGAGAGAGCGAGGCCCGACGAATCCTTCCAAGTTTCAAGGATCGCATTGGTGGCCTGAAAGATGTTTATGCCGATGCCGATGAGCCGTGTGGTTACTTCAGGCATGTGATGTGATGAAAGAATATTTCCATCATACGAAGCCGAAGTGATGCGCACGTAAGTTGTGATGTGAAAGAGGAGGAAGGTACGAGTTCGACCAAATTCCCCGCCAAGAGCATGTCATCATCAAGGATGCAAACCTTCGTTGAATAGTCTCTCTCTCTCTCTCAATGCAAACACAATTTCAACTTCCACGCACACCCACCCAACAGCACACACAATGTCGGCAACCACAGCCCCCACCACGTCTCCCTCACCCTGGGCCAACAAATACCGCGGCGTACGTCTCCCTCTCCCCAAACAACCCCCACCTAGCGATATCTAGATGTAGTAGCTAAACCAACCCTCAGGCCACAGTAGAAGACCTCGACCCACCCCCAGCCCTCTCCACCTCACCCCTCTCCCCCATCTCCTCAGCCCTAACCGCCGCCTACGAACGCGACTACACCCACCTGACAGTCCTCGACCCTTCGACCAAAACCCTCCTAGGCTACGTCTCGGCCCCACATCTCCAATCCCTGCTCCAAAGCCACAAACTCGCCGATCAGGATCCCGTCAGCTCTGCCATGGTGAAATTCCAACGAAAGGGAAGGGCGTATAGGACGATTACTATGGAGACGCCGCTGGAGGAATTGGAGGAGTTTTTTGAGGGGGGAGGAGGAGGGAATGGAAAGCAGGATTTCGCGGTTGTGACGGATCCTGCGAGGAGGTTTGTTTTGGGGGTTGTTACGAGGGGGGATTTGGAGAGGTTTGTGGAGAGGAGGCCGGCTTGATTTTTTTACTTATGTCGAGGGATGGATATTGGTGGGACGTGGGGTTTAGCGAGGCGTTTGATGGTGTTGTGTGTTGTGTTGTTCATGGCGGGAGGTGTGTGTGTGTCGGAGTTGCTCTAGGTCTGGTGTCGTTTCGCTGGTCAGCGGACAAACTATGGTCACAGGATGAGTCTAGGATGGATGATCAGGCGTGCATACCCAGAGGTATGGCTTGGCACACGATACAAAAAGTGAAGGATATCCAATGTTATGGGGGAAAGCAGCTGCTCTGCTCCCTTCACCTGACTTGACTGTTGATGGTGAATGGTGAAATGGCATTGAGCGAGACAGCGTGCCACTATCGCTATGACCTTGTAGAGCTGTTCCAGCGTTCTGCAGAGGAAGAATGAGGCTCAAGATGGAGAGCCAAAGGGTGATCTAGCCGATTGCAAAGCATCACACCGCTGAGACAGATTTCCTACACCTACTCTGCCGTTACCATCATTGATACAGGCTTGCTGTCTCCCGTACATTCCTGATCATTTCGGTCAAGGTGAAGTAAACGATGCATAGAATAGCTTCGAACGAGGCTCAGCAGCCAAAGTAGTGCCCAGTGGCTCGACTATACGAATAGACCAATATGACGTCCCATCGTCGATTGCCATGCAGCATGCCCAAAGATACACCATCATCCTCCCATGTGCCAGTCTCTTCCATTTTCCAATGCGCACCAATGATATGCCCTCCCTCTTATCAGCATGCATCTTGGCGGATGATTGCCATCACGTCATACATACTGCAATCCTCCTTCGCTCGCGTTCCCCTCCACATTCATTTCCACGCAGATTTTCTCGCGTACCGACCGTACACGAATGAACCGGCGCCGATGGCCCAACTCTACCCGAACGAGGTAGGTGTGCAAGCAAGAAAGAAGAAGGATTGATTTGGCAGATGATTATTTCGGATGATTGTGGATATCAGTCAGGGTTTGCGTCATTTTCTTCCCTTCCTATTCATTCTCCCCATTCCATCGTGTGATCTCTCTCTCTCTCTCCTCTCTTCCTTGTATGTAACACAAAGGAAGTCCGGACCGTCCCTTCCAACTTCTCCCCCTCACAACTCTATTCCATACATTTCAACTCCTAGCACATCACAGCTGGGGGTCCTTCTCAATAAATATATACAACAACCTCACCATGGCCCAATCCAACATCCACTCCACAGGTCGCGGTGGTAAGCATTCCTCCCGTCCATCCCATTCCAATCCTCCCAGCTAATTTTCTGCAAGGCGCCGGAAACATCGGCCCCGATGACAACGTCTACGTAGCCGGCGACATCACCCGCGAAGGCATCCACGGCTCCTCCAACGCCAAAGAATACTCCAACGGCCGAGGCGGAGCAGGCAACATCATCCCCGCGACCGAGAAAGGAGCTTCTATCGATGCCGTCCCCGAATCCGCCACGCGACACGAGGGTTCCATGGGGTATGATAAATTCCACACGGGGAGGAGTGGGGCCGGGAATGTGTACAAGGAAAAGTATGGAGGTCATTCGAATCCGCAGACTCCTGAGCAGAAACCTGTCAAGGAGGGAGGGATTGTGGAGAAGGTGAAGCATGTTATGGGGTTGGACAAGAGGGAGAAGACGCCTGAGGTGGAGGGCAAGTGAGATGGGAGGGAATGAATGAATGGGTATATCGGGTAAAGCAACGCGAGTATGGAAGGGGTGTGCTTTTGGGGTTTGGGGGTAGGATGATACCATTTGATATTTGATTTTATGACCTTGAAGTGGGAATTACGATGCCGCATGTGAATTGCAAGTGAGTGAGCTGATATGAACATCAGGAACATGCACCTCTTCAATTATTATTCCTCCCAAACAACAACACAAGTAACCTCCCCATCAAGCTCCACCCTAGCAACCTCCTCCCCCCAACCTCCCAGAAGCAACATCTCTCTCAAGAACAACCACAGCATGACTATTCTGCAATCCCACAGCAACCAGATCCCCAGCCATATTAATCTCAAAAGACCTAGGAAAACTCCCTCCAGCCGGCGAAAGCTGATACACATCCCCCAATTTCCCCTTCCCCTGCCCCCCATCACCACCCAATTGGAACGTAGAAATACTATCCCCCATCTCCCCAAAAGCAGTATCATTCCGATTACTAACCACCAAAAATCTCCCATCAGGAGAAACTTTCACTTCAGCCGGCGCATTCTTTTCCCGGAGTAGCCACATTTCCCGTCGTGGGCTCACTGCCTAATTCCTGAAAATTCTAGTCCCGAATCATCGGAATTGTAAGTCACAGAATAACTCGTTACTGTTCCCCGAGAGTTCGCCTACGAGGTACATATACTACGTCTCTCCTCCTCCTTTTCCTCCTTCTTTTCCTCCTCCTTCTTCTTGATGATCAGGAGGTGTCCAGAAAACTAAAAATGCCTCGGGTCCAGTCCCAGTCATAACAACCAAAGATTTCCTCTCGACGTTAATTTTATAAGTCTGAGAGTCGAAAGTGAAAAAATTCGAACGAGATCCGATCCGAGATCTGGGAACTAAGAGGTATTTTTTCCCGTAGGATCCACAACGATCTGATGAGGATTCGGCGGAGGAGCATTATTGGGAGCCACGGGATCGAAATGTATGTCTTGAAGATGTGAGATTTTTTTCCTGTAGTAGAGGAGATTTTTAAATGTGGAAATCGCTGCGCCGTCGTAGTTTTGCTGTGGCGAGGAGGAGGATTTCTGAGGATGAGGAGGTTGGTGGCGTAGGAAGCGGAATTTACGGGTCCTGAGAGGGTGTTGATTGTGGATAGAGGAGTGAGAGTTCCATTTTTTTGGGGGAGATTCGGAGGGATGTTAGGGAGGAGTCGGAGTTGAAACCTTCGTTGATGCAGAAGAGGAGGTTGTTGTTGTTGWTGTTGTTGTGGGGGTTTTTTGGAGAGTTGGAGCCAGGAAGGACTGCTTCCGCAGGTTTGGGACGTGTGGGTTTTTGTTAGGGTGTATTTGTTGGAGGAGTGTGTGAGGGAGAGAGTTGTGATGAGGCCGTCGTAGGAGGAGACGTAGAGGTTGTTGGTTGCTGTTGTGGCAGATATCGCTAGGGAGAGGAGCAAGGAATAATGCATCTTGAAGGACCCGACAGCTTGTTGGAAAAAGTTGAAATCGGATTCCTTATTTTACATGTAGTTTCATATAGAAGGTCATGAATATCTCAGGCGTCCAATCCACTGTCCTTGGACCTCATCAAGCAAAGACAGAACGCCTGGTTTCATTAGGCGTCCACAACGCTAAAAGTAAACTTGACCCCCCCCCCGACTTGTTCCGTCCGGATCGACATGCTCATCAATCATCATGAGGACCTTGTTGGAGAGTTTTTGTAGAATGATGGTTGAATTTGAGAAAGAGGAACACTTTGGGGATTTTTGTAGAGATTCTTTTGGTATGAAGAGTTGGATTTTCATTGAGGGGGATTGATTGGATTGATATAGAAAGCAGGAATAGGTCTGGTTGGTTGGTTGGTTGAGTGAATGTATAAGAGATCATTATTCGTAGGGTTTTATTTTAGAAACTATTTAGGTAGGTAGTAGGTATCTTAATAGGTGGATAGCTAGCGTTTCTTTCGTTCGTTCTGCATCAAGATGCGTTCGTTGGAAGAGTATATATCTATTTAAGCCTCTCGGGCTAGGATACTTTGTATAGATATCTTAAATCTGTTCACCCGTGATGAGTAGCTAGCTATAAGTGAATGGCAACTTAATGCTAAAGGCCGATAAGCGATTATACGAACCCATCTATAGCTAGCAACGATAATAGGTGTTACTACCTATTTCATACATGTATCTGGTATTACACAGCTCGGGGGTGTTAGGCGTCCAGGGAGACACCATGCCTAAGGGACGCAATCTCTAGTGGATTTATAAGCATTTATACCGACTTGATATATACATCTCCATCCGAAGCATCCTCGTCTGTTCCAATAAAATTAGCCCAGTGTGTCCTACCATCACCCAGCCATGGAATCCTCGAATACCGAACGGCTCAACAACCGTCGACATCTCAATCATCAGCCCCAATCGAGTTCTTGATGTGCCCCCAAGTGCATTCTTAACACCGGATATCCCTGGAACAGCATACAGCGATACACCATGTCTGTCATTTTTGATCGAGCATCGAGACCGCAATGGGAATAATATCACCCGGCTTCTCTTCGACCTAGGAATTCGAGCAGATTGGGAAAATCTGCCTCCAGCTGGTGAGTGAGTGGGAGAAAGAAGTCCAACCATTGATATCATTTTGACTCCCACTAATCAATCCCCCAAACCAGTCATCTCAGCAATAAAATCAATGAACATCCTCATAGAAGAAAACAGACCCGATGTAGCCAGCACTCTCCAAACCCACAATATCCCCCTCGACTCCATCACCAGCATCATCTTCTCCCACGGGCATTTCGACCACATAGGCGACGCAACCCGCCTCCCCCCCCAAAAACCTGCAACATCATCGTCGGACCGAAATTTCTCGAAACCCTCTTACCGGGATTTCCCACTAATCCTTCATCCTTCGTAAACGAGGACGCATTTTCGAATCGAGAGGTGATGGAATTGGATTTTGGGAAAAGTGATMTGGAAATTGCAGGGTTGGCTGCTATTGATTGGTTTCGAGATGGGAGATTTTTATATCCTTGATACACCGGGGCATGCTGTGGGGCATATTAGTGCTCTTGCACGTACAACTTTGGGAAATTCAGCAGCGGGAGAAGGGGAAGGGAGTAAGGATACATTCGTCCTCCTCGCTGGAGATGTTTGCCATCATGCAGGTGAACTTCGCCCGAGTTCTTTACAGCCCATCCCCGAGACACTCCCAACTACTACAAAGGATCACTTCCAAACCCGATCGGAATATCAAGAAAAACACCCTTGTCGCTGCTACGATCAACCTTTCTACAAGCCCTCCACAGGGGGTTTCAATTTTGACGTAGAGGTTATGCGAACTACGGTTCAGAAGATTTCGGTACTTGATGCGGATCAGAGGGTTTTTTACACTGCTTTCGCATGATTATTGGCTGCTGGATGTTGTGGATTTGTTTCCGGGGAAGGTTAATGGGTGGGAAGGGAAGGGGTGGGGGGAGGGTGCTAGATGGCGGTTTTTACAAGATTTTCGATGAGGTATTTTTTGGTTTCTATTTTTTGTTTTGAGAGAGGAGATGAGGTCGGTATATCTTGTCATATGGACCTGGCTTGATATGAAATGTGTGGGAATGTTGGACATTGCGTTGAGCCGAAGCCGGCCCGAGCGTTCGAGTGAGTGAATGTTCAAGTAAATGAATGTTCGAGTGAATGAATGTTCGAGTGAATGAATGTTCGAGTGAATGAATGTTCGAGTGAATGAATGTTCAAGTGAATGAATGTTCAAGTGRATGAATGTTCAAGTGGATGAATGTTCAAGTGGATGAATGTTCAAGTGAATGAATGTTCAAGTGAATGAATGTTCAAGTGAGTGAATGTCCAAGTGAGTGAATGTTCAAGTGAGTGAATGGTCAGAGCGCGGAGTTGAGATTCACGATTTCTCTAGATTGAATGCATGTACGCTGGAAGTTCCGTGAACTCTACGGATAGAGAAATTGCAATTGTTTCTATAATTCTTGCTGCCATATCACACATCTCTCCCGCTCCAAACGAGGCTGAGCTAGATTATCTACAAACCCCATTCTCACAGTAAATCAATCTTAACAATAAAAATCTCCCAATCAACACTTCCCTCCCACCCACCTCCATCAATCCCCCTCAACCCCTCAAGTACTCCCCTTAGGACTCTTAGGCGCCTTCTCCAAATCCCAAGTCTCAAAGAAATCCAACACATAATCCGTAAACTGCATCGATCGATCCTTACAATAACTCCTCCCCCCATCCCCATTCTCCGGCTCCCTCATAACAGGCCAACAATGCCCCATTTCCTCCCCCTTATAATGCGTAACAATCCGCTCATACTCCCCGCAAGAATAAGACGTCGCCTCGAAATTCTCCGGCGCGACGGGTCGATGAGCAGCAGCATCATCGGGTTTGGCATTTTTACCACAGGTTCGTTGACCCCACCAGGAAACCCACTGGTCGATTTGTGGGATTTTTTTCGTGTGGCAGTCGTAAGTTGAACTGTCCGTGCCGTCGTAGCAGATGGTTTTGTCTTTTGCGCCGTGGACTTCTAGGATGGCGCGTTTTTTGGGACAGAGTTTGAGGTAGGCGGTGCTGTTGTCGTCGGTGTAGAGTGCTGGGGCTGCCATGGCGAATGCGGCGAATTGGTCGCCTGTGTTGGAGCAGGCGAGGGTGTCTACGAAGCCGCCGCCATCTGGGATGAACGAAAATAATTTGTCAGCGTTTTGGGGAGTTTGAGGGTTGATGAGATAAATCTAGKGGTGGAATTACTGCTCTTTCCGGATGCGTAGATTCTGTTCGTATCAATGCAATATTGTTCCTTGATATGCGTCACCAGATCTTGGGTGAATTGGAGATCTTCTGCTGGCGTGGTGTTTGTGTAAGGGGCTCCACCCCAAGCTTGATCCTCCCCATCTTTGTCGACTTTACCATTGGGGTCTTGAAGAGATTAGTTTCTATCGTTACGTGATGTGTTTGGGGAATTTCGGATCATAACTCACAAACTACCACATACTGTTTTCCACGAGAGCTCAAATCATACTGCGAATTTTTGTGCTGACCGTCTGAGGTTGAATGAAAGTCAGCTGTGAGTCTTCCGGCATGAGAAGGTGGGAGTTATCGTACTGGCATCACCCTTGGCGCCATGATAGTCTAAGATCAAGGGGTATTTATGGTCGGCATCGTAGTTCTCGGGAACATAAATGGTGTAGGTACGGTCTGAGTCAAGCGTATGACTGGCGGTGCTATTGTTGTAACCGGAGTGATGTGGCTTTCCACACCCATCATCCCGACGTTGAAGAGGAACGGTTGAAGCGCTGGTAAGCAAGCCAGAAGCTCCGAGGAGCAGGAGAGCTCGTTGTTTGGTAAACATGCTGTATATATATCAATGCTGCGATGGCGAAATGATGAGAAGGTCTATCCGAGACAACAAGATAGACTCAATGATGTTATTTATCTAATGTCTTCCAAACACTATACCAGTAGCGAGTACCTCGTACATATGGACGCCTTACCAACGATCGACATTCCCCAGAAAAAGCCAGTCCTCCCGTGGCCGGCCTGAAAAATGACACGAGGGACCATTCCGTCCGGGCTTCCGATGCGGCACTCCAATTAAAGCGTGCAGCATGCATGGAAGAATGATAACCAAGGTTCGATCCTACATACCTTCAGGGTGGGTGATCTTCGTAGCTAATAAAAGCGGTGACAAACAAGCCTTTCGCAAACCTTGCCAAAAGGGGTAAAAGATGATCCTTGGCAGGTCTTTTGCCCTGATGGATGGAATCGAAGGCTCAAATGACATACATTCACTACGGTCCTTGCTATGWGGCATGCGATTTCGAAAGACCACGTGGAAACCACAAGCATCAATGACCTCGCAAGCTCTACTAGATTGGGAGTAACTTTGTTGTTACACATCAAGGCAGTCCGTTCGTGGACATGCCAGTGGCTTGATGTCCGTTGGCCGTTTGGAGGAGCGAGCAAATTCTTCAACTCCTCTTGAAGATACGGCCATCTTCCTTGCTATTTCCGTAAGCAAGCAAGTACATAGTATCTATACAACAAGGCCACGTACTCGAAATAGAAAGAATGCGCTTGAACCTTGGACGCCATTGAATTCATAGCCTCGCAACGTCGCCCGCAAAGAGACGATTTTCCACAGCAGATTGGTAGGTATCATTCCAGACTTACTCTCGAAGCCAGGCTACAAAGAAGTCGACAAGGTATAGTTTTTATCACATCCCATATAAGCAAGCCCAAGGCATACCAATATAATACCCAAGCTTCTCCAAGAACAAAAGACAGCACCATAGAAAGACCGACCCTATAATATCAAACTCGTGAATTCGAACACATATGTATGCTAGAGATCCCACTAACCATCTCATCACTTCCATACCTGTTTCGTCCTTGGTATATACATTCCCATCAAATCTCCAACACGCCCCCTTGCCTCCTAAGACTCCCAAGGCAGACAATATATGTCCTGGTATGCCACTCACGCACGCATTCGCCTACTCATTCACCTACGCATTGCACTCACGCGCTCACGCTCACGCACTCGCGGGCAGCTCACGCATTCACGAGCACGAGCAGCTCACGAGCAGCTCACAAACTCACGCACTCACTCACGCACTCACTCACGCGCTTACGCTTACGAACTCGTACTCACGCTCACGCACTCACTCACGCTCACGCGCTCACGAGCAGCTTACTTACTTACGAGCAGCTCACGCATTCACGAGCACGAGCAGCTCACGAGCAGCTCACAAACTCACGCACTCACTCACGCACTCACTTACGCACTCACTC